>NC_080833.1:5159828-5288222 GCF_030435755.1 Ochotona princeps | reverse complement strand
GGTGGGCGCCAGGCGCGGGGGGGAGGGGGCTGGCCCAGGCCGGTGTGTGGACCGAGTTGAGAACAGGCAGCGGCTGCCTGGTGCCCGCTCCAGGGCGGCGAAATCAGGCTTGGCAAAGGCTAATGAGGCCTTAGGGTTTTGGTAAGATTTACTTTAGGACAGTTGTGTGTGCAAGGAGGTATGCGACCCACCCTAATCAGCTAAGTAAACATCATCAAAAACAAAGTAATAATAAAAAAAGAAGGTATGCGAGTTCATCCCACTCAGCTTAGAGGAGCGACATGGTGTAAGCCTTCAGGGCACCAATGACGTCGTTTTGTGTGTATTTTGATCTTTCTGTGCGTAGTGACACATAGGGCATGTATTTTGCAATATGCTTTTGCCTTCTAAATTACTAAATTTTCTTTTTAATATTGTTTATGTAGTTGAGGGAGGTTACTGATTAGGGTGTGGCGAGAAGGCTGGGTGGGACAGAGGTTTCTTTTTTTTTTTTCTCCTGTATCTGCAGGGGGGAGGTGGAAGGGAGGCCGCTCCTTGCTCTCAAACCACCTCATCTGCACCCGAGGACAGGGGTGTCGGCTGACGACGCCTCAGACACCGCTGTGTGGGGACTAGTATTCTGCAGCTGAAGGCTGTCTCTCTTGATCAGCTCCTGGCAACACAGATCTCCATGTTAAGGTAACTAGGTAGATATTAGCTTATATGTGTGTGTGAGAGGGACCGAAGAAAAATGGGGATTTATCTTTTTTAAAAACAGAAGATCTTGGGCCTGGTGGCGTGGCCTAGTGGCTAAGGTCCTCGCCTTGAATGTACCAGGATTCCATATGGTCGCCGGGTTCTAATCCCGGCAGCTCCACTTCCTCTCTGTCTCTCCTCCTCTCTGTATATCTGACTTTGTAATAAAAATAAAAATAAATCTGAAAAAAAAAAAGCATATTTAAAAAACAAAAAGAAGATCTTTTGTGTGGTTGAATGAGAGAAGAAATTATGAAAACAAGCTCGACCTGTAGTTACATTTCTTTTCTTTCTTTCTTTTTTTTTTATAATCTTACATAATTGATTAGGGTACAAAGGGTCAAGGGCTACAAGAAAGTGGGTAACACTGTTGTTTCCACACTCACTAATATCATCATTTCCCCCCTGTATCTAAGGGGTCAGGGGAGAAACAAAGGGAGAGGCCCCATCCAGCCTTCCACCCATCCCAGGCCTCCATCCATAGCTTTCATGTGGACTGGTGTGTGGCAGTCAGTGATGCTTTAGCCTAACAGCCCATCTCGGAATTCCCATGTGGGCTGGTGAATCAGTCTGGCCCAAATAGATCTTATGGACTCTCCCCTTCCAACCACCAGGTCTCAGTCCCCTCGCTTGCCAGAAAGTTCTGTGACCCCGTTGCTGGGAATCACAAGAGATCTCTTGGGCCTGGAGAAAGCCTAGGACTCGGTCACCTCCTGGTGGCAGTGACTTTGGCCTGAGTCCCAAGCGTTGTGTCCGGCCTGGCTGGGGTACCCCCAACAGCTGCCACACTGCAGGGGGCTCCTTTTGCCCCAGTCCCAACCTGTAGTCACATTTCCAAAGTATTGCTTTTGTTAGGTGGGTGTTCTTAGGTGGATCTCAACTCTCTTCCCACCCCTTACCCAGGGTGGCTCGGGGAACCTTCCCCATCAGGCACTAAGGGGCCTGTTAGGTGAAGTTGTAGGGGGAGTTTCAGAAACTCCATACCCAGAAAACCCTCCGGCCAACAATATCCCAGAAGAGGTTGTGGGGTGGGAGAGCGGCCCCTCCCCGTGCGTGTGAACAGGGACTGGATGCTGTCAGTTCTTTGCTGAGATGCCTGCTGGTCTGTCCCGTGTACTCTGCATTGAACTTGGCTGCCAGGCTTACTGCTACTTCCACATTCTTCTTTTTAAAAGGAATGTGAATTTACTTTAAAGGCACAGTTATAGAAAGAGGGGGAGAGGCAGGATTCACCTTCCATCTGCTGGCTCACTCCCCAAGTGTTTGCAACATCCAGGGCTGGGTCAGGACCTCCTTCTCGGTCTCCCACAGGGCTGGCAGGGCCTAAGCAATTGGGCCATCCTCTGCTGCTTTCCCAAGTGCATTAGCTTGTGACTGGATTGAATGTGGAGCACCCTGGTCTTGAACTGGCACTCACATAGGAGGGCAGCATTGGAAGTAGTGGGTCAGCCGGCTGTACCACGGCGCTGGGCCCCAAGTGAGTCTGATTGCTTTCTTGTGCAAAGACAATCCCCTAACAACGATCTCTGGTAACATCCAGGCCCAGTCTCTGGGTCACTGTCAACCCAGCAGTCATCTTACCCCCAGGACTCTCCCAAATGGCAGCAGAGGCCTTGCTGCACCTGCGGCCTAGTTTGTCCCATGACCCCCTGAATTTCTTGCCTGGGCATCTCCAGTTACTGTCCTATTTATTTACAATGTCTTCACTCGCTTGTTCTGCTGTTCTCCCCACCCTGGAACGTGGCTTTCAGACCGGGGACCTTGTTTCTGCTGTGTATGGTTGTTCTCATTCTCACCTGTCACCTGGCAGTGCCCAAGGAGCTGTTGAATGAGTGTCCTGAGCTGGACTCTCCCCTCCTCCAAGCCTGCTGGGCTCCTGGTACTTCCTGTCCTGGTGGTGACACGAGGCACTGTGCCAGGAACTTGCCTGTTAACTTGGCCTCTCTCGGCAGCACGTTATTCACCCGGCACTTCTAGCTTTCCAAGTTTTCCTACATCCACCCCCTCTCTCTGGATTTCCTGCAACGACTGATTTTCATGTCTTTTACCTTCTCTATCGCAAGAATCTGCCTGCTCTGGCAGGCCATGGCTTAACCCCTTCAGTCGAACTCCAGAGGCAGCACAGCAGCACAGGCCTGCTGTGTGTGTTCTAGCTAGCAGTAGCACTTTTGCCACACCAAGCTGTGGTTGGCCTTTATGCAATCATAATGAAGCTTAAGCAGGAGGAAAATTGTGTGCGAACAAGGAGCCGGCGAGCCAATCTGTATTTGATTGCTCAGACTCTTAAAAAACACTCTGTGGTGCAGCCATCCAAAATGTAAGCACAGTGGCTGGCGCTGTGGTGTGGTATAGTGAGGGAAGTCTCTACCTGCTGTTCCAGCATCCCATGCAGACACCAGTTTCTCTCCCAGCTGCTCCTTGGTTAGCAAGGGAAGTCTCCACCTGCCGTTCCAGCGTCCCATACAGACACCAGTTCCTGTCCCGGCTGCTCCTTTTCCAACCCTGCTCTTTACTAATGGCCTAGGGAGGCAGTAGAGGATGACTGAAGAGCTTGGGTCCCTGCACTCACATAGGAGACCACCAGGAAAGCTCCTGGCTCCTGGCTTTGGACTGGCTCAGCTCTGGCCACTGAAGCCGTTTGGAAAGTGAACCAGAAGTGACTGAAGATCTCTTTCTCTCTCTGTAGCTTTGCCTTTCAAATAAAAATAAATAAATCTTCAAAAAAAAATAAAGATATTGATGGCTTGCTGTTTAAGTCCTTGCTCCCAGGCCTTGGAAGGAGACCTTACTACTGACAGGAGGACAGACTTGATCTTGGCTGCCTTTCAGGCGGGGAACCAGGCACTTGCCCTCTCTGTGTCTTATATATATTTATTTGTTTGGGAGGCAAACTGGCAGAGAGAGGGAAGAGGGAGCTCTTCCATCTGCTGGTTCACGCCCCATGTGCCCACAGCGACCAGGTGTGGGCCAGCTGAAGCCAGGAGCTGGGACCGCCATGTAGGCCTCCCACAGTGGTGTCAGGGGCTCAGGTACTTGAGTCACGGTCTGCTACTCCCCAGGAGTATTCAACGGGAAACTCAATCAGAAGCAGAGCAGCCAAGGCTTGAACCAGCACTCTCGGTGGGATACAGGCAGCCCAGCAGCTGCCGAACTGACTGCGCCAACACTCCCACCACGACCCACGCAGCACTCCATGCCTCCTGCCCGTGGTGCTGGCCGCGGGGATGCCGCCTTCGTTTCTCCAAGGCCTTTCCCTTCTATCATCTCAGGGGACAAGCACAACACTTCACAGCTGTGTCATTTCCCGTCCCTCTTTATGGAAAAGCAGGCTAGATTGGCCCAAGGCTGCAGCTGGGCAGCGATCCTCTGTGGTCCTGTGCCTTGGCCATGCTCTTCCCTCTGCCTGCCCACACTCCCGGGGCGCTACCCAGGGCAGTGGAGTGCTTCTCCCACTCGCCAGCTCCCAGCATGGGGACTGAGCTCGTGGCTACTGCGCACAGGACCGGGAGCTGTACCTTTGCTCCCTACTGACTGTGTGGGAGGAAGTGAGGACTGGTGCTATGTTTATTTTCAGACAGCATTTCTAACAAATGGACGTTTCTAACACTATGTAGAAATGCATGCATCCTTTGACCCAGCAAGCCCAGCTGGAGGAAGCTCGTTTTTCCAGTTCATTCCTTCACTCATTCACTCTTAAGCACACACTGATGCAGTGTTTATTCTGTTCACGGCGGTGTTCTAGGCTGTGGGGTTACAGCAGACATTCAAAAAGGTAAAAGCCCTCAATAAAAAATTAGCCATGAAGTGTAGTCATAATGAAAAAGAATACAGGGTTTGTCGTGATGGTGTAGTGGTTAAAGTCCTTGCCTTGAACGCGCCGGGATCCCGTATGGGCACTGGTTCTAATCCCGGCAGCTCCACTTCCCATCCAGCTCCCTGCTTGTGGCCTGGGAAAGCAGGACGACCCAAAACTTTGGGACTCTGCACCCGCCTGGGAGACCCAGAAGAGGTTCCTGGTTCCCAGCTTCGGATCGGCACAGAACCTGCCGTTGAGCTCACTTGGGGAGTGAATCATCGGACAGAAGAACTTCCTCTCTGTCTCTCCTCCTCTCTGTATATCTACCTTTCCAATAAAAATAAATAAATATTTAAAAAAAGAAAAAGAAAAGTAAAAGAATACAGGTTGCTGCTATCTGCAATACTGGCATCCCCCCTGGTGCTGGTTTAAGTCCAGGTTCTCCAGCTCCCTGCTAATATGCCTGGGAAAGCAGCAAAAAATGGCCCAAGTCCTTGAGTTCCTGCTACCTCTGTGGAAGAAGAGTGGGAAGAAGCTGCTGGTGTCAGCCCAACTCAGCCCTGGTCGTCGTGGTCATCTTCAGAGTAAACCAATTTTTTTCTGTCTCCTTCTCTCTCTCTCTCTCTTTCTCTCTCTGTGTGTGTGTAACTACTTAAAAAAAAAAAAAGATAAAAGAAAATGTCCCACATCCTGATTAGGGACGGACTGAAGTGAGGATGAAAGTCCCTAGAAGTTACACTTAAAATGCTCATGTCCCATTTGGGGGTGAGGAAGCCTGCAGGGTTATACAGAGAGACCGCCGCAGGTGCCCCGCGATCTGGCCTGACAGGGAGTGAGGAAAGAGGTTTGTCCGGGCTTCCTGGAAGCAGTTGCGTTTGGAGGGGTCCTGGCCTGCGCTGACCCGAGGTGGGCTTCTTCCGGCTGGTCCTCTGACTGCTCCACTCCTGGTGGTGCCTTCAAAGGCGCTGGCCATTGTAGCAGCACCCTCCTACACCCTGGAGGGGGCGTTTCTTTGGCAGGGAACTGTAAGGAATGTTCCGGTGGGTCACAGGGGCAGGGCTGGTTCTCTTCCCAGAGGCCAGGCAGCATGGGCCCAGGGGCATGGGGTTGGGTGGTGTGATGTGGGGCCAAAGGACATGTGCCTAGGGAGTCCCTGGGCTTGCTCTATTTCTCCTCGCAAGGCTCAGCCCTCTGCGGTGTCCTGGCTGGCATCTTCCCAAGGCCTTGCAGGCCAAGCCTTCCTGTTCGGCAAAGGCCAGGGCTGTTCAGGCTCCAGCCAGACAGCCTTCCTCTGTGTCCACCAGCCTGGAACCTGCTGTTGCAACTTCTGGGAGCTCTTTGTTCCTGCCCGCAGATTTCCTTCAGTGTTTCTGAGAAGGAAATCACTTTGGGTCTAAAGTCAAGTCTCAGAGGTCCAGCCTGTGTGTCCAGTATGTCTTGAATCGTGTGTGGTCTGTGGTGGGCACTCGTACGAATGCCTTGACACCTAGAGTTGGGCTGGCTACAGGGTGGTACTGCTGGCAGGGGTAAGCCTTTTTCCTTTTAGAGGGGAGAGATTGGGCTGGAGAGAAAGAGCGCTTCCACCTGCTGGGTTGGTGCTGTAGTGCTGTCTACAGCTAGGAGCAAGATGATAAAAGTGGAAATGTAATTCACATCTCCCACATGGATTGCCTGAGCTGTCACCACTGGCCGCCCAGGGTCTGTAGCCAGCAGGAAATGAGTCAGGAGCTGGGGAGGGGATGGAACCAGGCAAGTCAGAGTTTTGGCCACATGCCTGCCCCATCCCAACTTCCGAGAGGCGGCAGTGTCCAGGGCTCTGCTGCCCAGCTGCGGTGTTCCTTCATCTTTCCATTTCTTGGTTTTCCAGCAATGCGACAAGAAAAGTCACGACAAGGTACATACTTAGGAGCTGGCTCTGTGATTATGTCCCGGGTTACTGTGGCAGGGGACAGAGGACAGAGGGCGTGCCTTCCTTCCAGCTGCTGTGTCTTGGGCAGTCGCTGGGACGAGCCACAAGTGGGTCAGAGCCCAGCGAGGGTCGGCTCTAAGCACCCAGGCATCTTACCGCTCCTCTCCCCAACACTGATTTGCAGTCATTAAAAAGCACCCGGGCTCTTACTTCAAAAGTAGCTATGAAGCACCTGCTGTATGCCAGCCTCACTTCGAGCAAAGGATGCTGTAAAAACAGCCTCTTATCCAGCCCCCTGGGTGTGTCCCAGGTTGGAGTGACTTTGCAAATTTTATATGCTCATGCACATTCCATGGAACAAACGACACGAACACGCCACCAAATACAGGATAGTTCTGAGTAGTCCTGCTGAAAGCAGCCTCATGGTCACATGAGGTCAGAACTTGCCACCAAGGGAGGCTGTCAGGTCAGCGGCTGCTGCCAGGGGACTCAGCTTTCCACATTCAGGGCTTTGGGAATTGGGGTTTCTGGGTAAAGGGCTGTGGGCTTGTGTCCCATTCTGTCCTCCCTGGCCCCAAGCCAGACCAATTCCTTTGCCCAAGGCCAGACGTGGCGGGATAGCCCCTGTACGGGACTGTACACAGTGCACTATGTCTCATTTGGGTACCCCCCCCAGCAATGTCCTCTTAGCATTCCCATTTCACAGACAAGTCAACTGAGCTCTGGAGAGATTAGCAAGTTGCTATTGGACCGGCCACCCCCGTGCGCAGAACCAGGAGTGCATACTTCTGAGTGTGGGTGGAGATTAAGTACACACACTGCTTTTTTGTTTGTCAGATGGTCTCATTTTTTCTTTTTTTTTCTTTTTTAAAGATTTATTTATTTTTTTATTAAAAGTCAGATATACAGAGAGGAGGAGAGACAGAGAGGAAGTTCTTCTGTCCGATGATTCACTCCCCAAGTGAGCTCAACGGCAGGTTCTGTGCCGATCTGAAGCTGGGAACCAGGAACCTCTTCTGGGTCTCCCAGGCGGGTGCAGAGTCCCAAAGTTTTGGGTCGTCCTCTACTGCTTTCCCAGGCCACAAGCAGGGAGCTGGATGGGAAGTGGAACTGCCGGGATTAGAACCTGCGCCCATATGGGATCCCGGCGTGTTCAAGGCAAGGACTTTAGCCACTAGGCCACGCCGCCGGGCCCTCATTTTTTTCTTTTTAAAAATTTATTTTTAGGGCCTGACATGATGGCTCAACTGGCTGATCCTCCCATTGCAAGTACCTAGACCCCATAGGGGCATCAGTTTGCGTCCTGGCTGCTCCACTTCCCATCCAGCTCCCTGCTAACAGCCTGGGAAAGCAGCAGAGGATGACTCAAGTCCTTGGGACCCTGCACCCATGTGGGAGACCCAGAGGAGGTTCCTGGCGCCTGGCTTCAGGTCGACTCAGCTTGGCTTAGCTCTGGCTGTTGTGGCTACTTGGGAAGTGAGTGAACTAGCAGATGGAAGATCTTTTTCTCTGTCTCTCCTCTCTATACATCTGCCTTTCCAATAAAAACAATAAATACGTAAATCTGAATTTTTTTTTTTACTTTAAAAAGTTTGTTTATTTGAAAGGCAGAGTTACAGAGAGAGGGAGAGAGAGAGAGAGATCTTCACTGCTGACTCACTCCCTAAATGGCTGCGAGAGTCGGGGCTGAGTCAGGCCCTAGCCAGGAGCCAGGTGCTTCTGGGTTTTCCATGTGGGTAACTGGGACCCAAGCATTCGGGCCATCTTCTACCACCTCACCAATCACATCACAAGGAGCTGGATGGGAAGTGAAACAGCCAGGATTTGAACCAGCTTCTACATTGAGATGCTAGCATTGCAAGACAGTGGATTCATACACGATGACAAAACTGTCCCCATCCTTTTAAAAATAGTTTCTTTAATTTTTTATTCACATTAGAAGTATTTATTTGAAAAAGTTACAGAAAGAGAGAGAGAGCTTTACTCCTTCAATGGCTGTCACAGCTACGTCAGGGCCAGGCTGAAGCCGGCAGCTTCATCTGCATCTCCCGTGGGGTGGCAGGGACCCAAGCACTTCTGCATTATGTTTCCTAGGCCACTAGCCTGAAGCCCGATTGAAAGTGGAGCAGCCTGGACTCGAACCAGCAGCCGTACAGGATGTTTGCATCTCACATAGTGGCTTTATTTACGTGCCACAATGTCAGCCCCGAACAACCCTTCATTGAAACATTTCCGTCCTTCTTACCGAGTAGGGCATTCTGCTGCACCACTCTTGATGTTGTCTATGATGCCATGGGGTGGCAGCCACAGATGGTCCATCCCTAGGGTCTCTGTATTGGCTCCCCAGACTTCTCTGGCATCTGCTGGGTGGCACTCAGCACCTCACCGGAAGTGCTGTGTCCGCCCGGTTTGCTGTCCCTCTGTTTCCTTCTGTCCTGGAGGACTCTATCAGGGCGGAGGCCCATGGTGGCCCTGGGCCTGTCCATTCTGATTGGCCAGCTCCACTGATCCTTGGACACTTCCGGTCACTGGTTGCTTTGGCGATCCAAAAGGCCCATCTTGGGGGGGTTAGGACGACCTTGTTGCCAGTGCACCCCAGGTATGCAGCTGTGATCTCGCCAGGATTCGACCATGGGCAGCCCGGTGAAGGCGCCCAGTGTCGGGTGAACCTGGATTTGGGATGGCTGCAGGGAGTGGAATTTTGGCCAACCCCAAAAGGAAAATTAAAAGCTCTTTTGCTTTTTTCTCTCCCCACCCCTTGCTTATTTATTTGAGAGATGGAGAAAGAGACACACACAGAGAATTCACTCCCCCAAAGCTCTCAACAACCTGCCCAAGACGGAAGCCAGGAACAGGAACTTGAGCCAGGTCTCGCACCTGAGTGGCAGGACCCTGACTACTTGGGCCATTTCTGCTGCTTCCTGGGTTCTGCAGCAGCCGAAAGCTGAGCCAGGAGCCGGAGTCCACAGTGAAACCAGGCACTCCCAGTTGGGCTGTGACGATCTCATCTGGGAATCAGGCATGGAGCCCAAAGTCGGCCTTGTAGGCCTTGTAGGCTGCTCTCAGAATCAGGCAGGAGGGTCCAAATCCCAGAACCCTGGGCTCACCACCCTGAGTAGCTGGGCACCCGGCTGGGGGTGAAGCCAAGGCCAGGTGGGGGTACCTGGGCCACCCCACACAGGCAAGCACCAGTAGTATGCTTTCCATGCCTTGGTCCAGGGATGGTCAGAGCCTCCTGGGTGGGAGACTGGGGACCTCTGTCCCCTCCACAGGAGATGGCGCTCTGGGTTCTGGCATACAGAGCGTGACCCTGAGCCAGGGAGAGGTGTGCTCCCTGAGCCTGGTGCCCAGAGCTGTGCTGCTCTGGACACTAAAGGGTGTAGGGTCAGATGCGTGGACATGACTGCTGCACCCCGCGGGGAGAAACAGCGATGTTTGGATTCACAGCAGCGTGTAACTGTGGGAGGGTGAAGGAGAGTGGGAGAGGAAATAGGACAGACCCCCTGCTGGCTCATTCATTCATGCACACAGCAAATACCGATCTGCCACCTCCCAGATCACAAACCTTCCCCTGCACTCCGCTGACAAAGCAGTGCAAAGGGGCAGGGCCAGCTTAGCTTGACTATCAGGGGCAGAAAGTCTGGGCACGCACTGGCATAGATCCTCTAATGTGGTCCCAGGAAAGTGCTCTGGCATCAAACCAGACTGGCTCAACTCCTCCCTGCCTACGATGTTGCTGCAACCACTAAGTGAGCCGCTGGCAGGCAAGCTCAGAGCGAAGATGTCCAGAAACGTTAACTAGGCTCAGTCCCTTTCACAGGCCTGTCCCTTTCCCTGTGTCTGGTGCAGGGCACGGGATGGGGTGGCATCCTGACTCTGCCCTACTTACAGTTCAGGCGATGCCAGGTCTGCAACTGGAGCCAGCTCCCCTGGGAGGCCAGAGAATGGAACACCTTTGCCAGACCTAACAGATTCTTCAAACTTGGGGCCTCCCACAGGGCGTCCTCATTCTGTCCATGGAAAGTGATGGAAGCTACCCTTCCTTGCAGGTGGTGATGCGTGTTCCCAGGTGACGTCAGGAGTCGGAGCCTCCTGCATTCTCTGCATGAGCCACTAGCTCCTCTGCACTGGCGGCCGTGACACCTTGCAGGAGGCCAGGGAGCTGTGACTTTTCAGAACACCGCCAAGGCTGTCAGGTTCAGCGGGGCTCTCCCCTACCCCGCCTTGCCATGGCCAAATCCAAAAGAGTCCTCAGTGCGGGTGCCAGCGCAGGCTGAAGGGGCGGAACCCCAGGACCTGGGGGGTCGCGGATGCCCCATGTTCATCAGCCCTGGATCTGGGACAAGCGCCTCGACTCTGGGTCCCCTGTACCAGCTCTGCCCTTTGAAATCATAAGCAGTCCAGGCTGGGCTCTAAGAGTCTTGTGTGTTCTTGGGTTAGTCACATGGGAGAGACTGAGCAAGCTGTGCCCCTGGTCAGCCTGGGGGCTGCACTTGGGGCTGAGACTGTATGGTGGCTCCTCCCATGGCCATGGCCATCGAAGCTTGCGACAGCTGAGCTCTAGCCTGTGTGCACCACCCCACCAGGCTGTGTGACCTTGAGCAAGTCACCTAGAGTCTCTGGTCTGACCCTCTTCTCTTCTATTACAGTGCTCCACATACTCACTCCACCCTGTGGGTCTCCCTGGTCCACACCTGCCGTACACAACAGTTCCTGCTTTGTCTACGGGCCCCTCCCACTAAACTGCGGCTCTCTGTAGACAGGGAGGTGACACTCAGCATCAGTGCTTGGGGATGCTGGGGGCTTGGAGATTGACTGCAGGTTGTTTTACAGAGGCTTACAGAGGTCGCATCTTGCTGAGTCACACAGTTGGTTAAGGGGTGGAGTTAAGACAAGACTTTTTTTTTAAGGATTATTAACTTGAAAGAGTTAGAAGGGAGATTCACAGAGATATTTCTTTTTGTTTTTAACGATTTATTCTATCTTTAATTGAAAGAGTTGCAAAGAGGAGTGACAGAGAGGTCTTCCATCCACCAGCTCACTCTCCAAATGGCCTCAATGACTAAAACTAAGTCAATCCAAAGCCAGGAGCCAGGCGCCTTCTCCGGAACTCCAACATGGGTGTAGGGGCCAAGGTCCCTCTGCTGCCTTCCCAGGCCATAAACAGGGAGCCGGACCAAGATGGAGCAAACAGGACGTGAATTGGCACCCATATGGGAAGCTCTTGCTGTGGGTGGAGGCTTAGCCACGACACTGTCCTCCCCTCCCCCCAAAACTTTTTTTTTAAGATTTATTTTATTTTTGAGAGAGATCTTGCATTAGCTGACTCACTTCCCAAATGACCACAATGGCTAGGTTGAAGTCAAGAACCTGGAACTCCTTCTAGTTTTCCCATGTGAGTGGCAAGGGCCCAAACATTTGGGCCATCTTCCACTGCTTTCCCAGGCTGCTTTCCACCAACAGGGAGATGGATCAAAAGTGGAGCAGCTGGGACTCAAACCAGCATCCCCAAGTAACATCAGCATCAGCGATACCTACTGTCCCACACTGGCAGTCCTGGAGCTGAGTCCTAACATTCTCAATGCCCTGCTGTTTCTGAGCTGCCATGGGCCACTGGGAAAAGATGTGTGCTGAGTGGCTTACAGAGCGACAGAGTGCCAGAAAACTTGCTCCACCCCGAAATGGCCATGGCTTCACATAGCCATGCTCCCTTTCCAGGTCCCAAGACTTTATGAACCACCTGTTTGCCATAGACAAGTTGAATTTGTGTTTCTATGACAAAATCCCAAGGGCAGGTTCCTAATGAGGAAGTTACTTAGCTTGGTCCCAGAGGGCCTGGGGCCTGCTGTCTTTGCTGGCTCAGTTCCCCTGAGGGCCCTCTTGGCTGTGACACACCTTGGCACACGGTGACAGTGGGAGTGTATGCTGGACAGTGACCGCAGCGCATACAGGCAGCAAGGCCGAGAGATTCCCACGGTCCCTTCCCCGGGTTGACCTCTTAAAACTTCTACCACCTGCATACTGAGGAACAGGCCGCCAACATACAGGTCCATGAAGGGCAAACCACATGCAAACCTCAGCCCAGTCCCCATGACTGCAGTTCTGCCCCCTCTCTCCCTCGACGTGTTCTAGAGTGTTCGTCTGCATCATTGGCCACCTCCAGACGGGTATCAGATGGGCAGCTGGGACTTCCTGTCAACAAACTATATATGTTGGTTTCCCATCTCCCCGTCTGCCCCCATAGCTGCTGTCCTTCCAGGCTGGTCCTTCTTCCCAAGTGCACAGTCGCCATTAGAAGGAGCTTGCCACAGCCTTGGCTTGCTGGGCCTAGATCAGAACTAGGAGCTTAGTGGTATCATGAACTTGAATCACAAACCTCTGATCTGAATTCTTCGTCAGTGTCTGGGCACCAGGAACTCAGGTGTGAGCACAAGAAAGTCTCTCACCCCTCCAAGGGTTCCGATTCCGTTAGTGGAGACCAAGCACAAGTGAGCAAGATGATCATGCCAGGCACCATTACCTGTGTCCAGTGCCTTGGCTGGAGCAGCAGGTGGTGCTGGGCAGTGAGCCACCTGATGAAGGTGTTAAGTTGCTGCCTGTGATGCTGGACCCGGTATAGGAGTGCTGGGGCACTTCTGGTCCAGCTCCCTGCTAACGTACCTGGGAAGGCTTCAGATGATAACTCAAGTACTCAGGCCCCTGCCACCCATGTGGGAGACCTGGGTGGGGTTTCTGGTTCCTGGCTTTGGCTTGACCCAGTGCCCACTCAATTGTAATGGCCCTTTGGAGAGTGAACCGATGGATGGAAGGATTCCATCTCTCTGGCTCTCCCTGTCTGTCATACTGCCTTTCAAATTCAAAAAAAGTCAATCTTAGGGCCTAGCACAGTAGCCTAGTAGCTAAAGTCCTTGCCTTGTACACACTGGAATCCCATATGGGCACTGGTTCTAATCCCAGCAGGCCCATTTTCCATCCAGCTCCCTGCTTGTGGCCTGGGGAAGCAGTCGAGGTTGGCCCAAAGCCTTGGAATCCCGCACCTGCGTGGGAGACCTGGAGGAAGCTCCTGGCTCCTGGCTCCTGGCTCCAAATTGGCTCAGCTCTGGCTGTTGCGGCCATTTGTGGAGTGACTCATTGGATGGAAGATCTTTTTCTCTGTCTCTCCTCCTTTCTGTGTCTAACTTTCCAATAAAAATAAAATTAATCTTTTTATTGAAGAACTATATTTTAGTAATGATATAGAGGAACTAGGTGGGGGGGAGGGAATTGGGGAGGGGATAAGGGAATATGGATCTGTATCATAAAATGAGAGCAATAATAATAATAATAAAATGTAAAAATTAAAAAAAAATCTTTTTAAAAAACCTATCTTAGGGCCCGGCACGATGGCGTAGTGGTTAAAATCCTCGCCTTGCACGCACCGGGAGCCCATATGGGTGCCGGTTTTAATCCCAGTGGTCCTGCCTCCCATCCAGCTCCCTGCTGTGGCTGGGAAAGCAGACAAGGACGGCCCAAAGCCTTGGGACCCTGCACTCGTGTGGGAGACCCGGAGGAGTTCCTGGCTCCTGGCTTCGGATTGGCTCAGCTCTAGCCGTTGCAGTCACTTGGGGAGTGAATCATCAGAGGAAAGATCTTCCTCTCTGTTTCTCCTCCTCTCTGTATATCTGCCTTTCCAATAAAAATAAATAAATCTTAAAAAAAAAACCTGTCTTAGACAAAATAACACAGAGGAAGGTGTCAGGGACGTCGAGTGGTCTGCAGGCACAGTCATGCTTTGGCTGCCATGAGAGTCAGTCTTACTGGGCCTAGTAGGGAAACTGTGGGTGCTCTTCTGCTGGGCTGCAGCTCCTGCTGGTGTGCATGAGAGCCAGGATTGGGGGGTGCCAGGCTAGCTAAGGCAGCAGCACCCATCAACATACATGTGCACTCGTCCGTGAGGTGGTGTGGGCTGAGCTAGGCTGCAATACACGTAGGTGTGTTTGAGAGCCTGATTGGGATGCAGTATGGACTGGACTAGTTTGCTGTACATATTGGCACAGGCAGGAACTGGGGCTAGGGTGGGCTTGGTGGGGGTCATTGGGGGTCGCCCCAACTAGGCTGCAGTTCCTGGTGGTGTATGTAAGGGCCAGGTCTGTAGCACACTGGGTTGGGCTGGGCCACAGCACCTGTTGGTTTGAGTGGAACATGGGGCTGGAGACATAACTGACCAGGCAACTACAGTCACCAGTGTGTGCATAGGCTGATGCAGGTGACAGCTTGAACCGAACCCTGAACTGGCTGGCACATATCAGAGTCAGGTCTGGGGTCACCCCAGGTGAAGCTTCTTAGGGTACTCCAAAACTAGGCTGCTGAACTCAAAACTCCAGCCACAGGGAAAATTCTAGGATTTGTGGTGCAGCCTTGGAGTGCATGTGTTGGGACTGGGCCTCCTTGATTGCTGGTACCTGTGCAGTGAATGGCATGTCCAGGTGTATAAGTGGGAATGTGATGGCCAGCTCATTTGTGCCTGCAGAGGATGCCAAGTGCCATGTCAAAAGATGGAGAACAGAACAGGTTAGACAACTGTCCTGGCCAAGATTTGGCAACAAGTGTCGGTGACTGGTCACACTGGGAAAGACTGTCAGCCAATGGCCCTTGGAAGGATTTTCTCAACCTATAGCAATGAAACCAACAGCATCTCGGAACTGTGAAAACTACTCAAACAATGCCCTTGGAACATTCTTTTCCATATCAGGTTTTCTAAGATAACATCAACTGGACAACCCCCATCCCTGGTACTGATATAGTTTGGCAGCTGGGAGCAACCAAATTGGAAGCATTTGTCTTACTGACCTCCCCCATGCCTCGACCTCCCCACCCTATTCGGTGGTCCTCCTGTACCTGTATTCTTGCCAACTGTGTAAAAAACATTAAAAAAAAAATAAAACAAAAAACCAACCGAGAGAGTTCATCTAGTACATCCACTGGACTGGGCGAAGGGCCGCGCAGAGAGTGGGCAAAGCCTCAGGTGCTTCCGGAAGAGCTCTGCCTTTGACCCTGCAGCCTGAATAATGCAGGTGCAGTCTTCTCTTCATCTTGAGCTTGGACACCGAGGCTGCTGGGCCTCAGGACATAACCTGGGGCTTGCATTCCAGCCTTCCCAGGTCTCCAGCTGGCTGACCTGGGGACTTGGGAACCTCTGCTGTTCTGGCGCCAACCCCACACTGTGAATCTCCGTCTGGGTCCTGCCGCCTTTAGCTGGCGAGAACCTGACAGCTTCTGCTCCTGGGAACTTGGCTGAGCTGAAGTTCAGGTTACCTCTATTGCTGTAAGACATGTTCTCATTTGAGGCGAACGTAAACAAAGCTGAGTCACTTCCCTTTTTGTGTGGGATTGTGACACAGCACACATGCCATGAATTGCCCCTCAATTAGCCACCGACACGTGGTGTTGGGTGTGTTTCCGCAGAGCAGCGCCCCACACCTATGGCCAGCATGCCTCAGCCACCCACCCCCAAATGCTGGTCCCAGCCCCACCCTGTGCAAGACAGTTTCTGATTCCTCCTTCACAGCCCTGGCCACCACCGTTCTCCTTTCTGCCCCTAGAAGTGTGCCTGCCTCCGTAGCCCCTGTGGCTAGACACGGATGGCAAGCGTTCGTAGATTTTGCCAACCACTCGTGAAAGAAAAGCACTGGGTGAGTACAAACAAGCCTTTGTTAAACAAAGGAAACTTCACTCCTGGGATCTTCCCAAGCACCACGGAGAGGCAAGAGGGGACAGGCGGGAGCACAGGCAGAATCACAGGCAAGGAAATGGAGCGAGGTGGGCTGCAAGAACAAACCCCGCAAAGGTTTGACATAGGTACTGGCTCTGGTCTACCTGGGCCCTGCTACGGTAAGTAATGTTGGCCCTCATCCATCATTTATTAGCCCTGAGAGATGCCACATTCCTGGGTGAAGTCAGAGTGAGTGCCTGCCTAGGGGTCTGCTCCACCCACCACCCGTTCCCATAGCAACCATCAAGCATCTGCTTATGTCCGACTTACTTCCCTGAGCGAGGCTTTGTCGAGTTCATCCATGTTCTTGCATGGGTGAGAGTTTCCTTCCTTTTAAGGTGGAATGGTATTGCACTGTGGCTAGAACACATTTTTTTTTTTTTTTAAATTTATTTATTTTTATTTGAAAGGGAGAGTTAAAGAATAAGGTTCACTCCCCAAAAAGCCACAGTGACTGCAACCGGGCTGATTCACAGTCAGGACCCTGGAGCTTCTTTCTGGTCTCCCATGTGAGTGCAGGATCCCCAAGAGTTGAGTCATCCTCTGTTGCCTTCCCAGGCCATTAGCAGAGAGCCGAATAGGAAGTGAAGCAGCCGAGACTCGAACCAGTACCATATGACTTGCTGGAGCCACAATCAGCAGCCTGTTACTCCATCACGCCAACTGTAACCACGCTTTCTGTTGGTCCACTCTGGGCTGATGACACTTGGGCTGCTCACGCCATTCAGGTGTCAATGACGCTGCCACGGACACGAGTGGGGGAACGTGAGACCCTGCTTTCCATTCTTCGGGGGGCATTTCCCTAGCCAAGCAGTTGCTGAAGTGCTTAGTCACTTTGTGTGGTGCCTTGGGGGCTGCCCAGTGTTTTCTGTAAATCCATGAGAAACCCCCAGGGGTCGAAAGAGAGGGAGCCACAACGCCTTGGAGTCACCTGCTGACTTGTGCATCCATATGTTGGGGTTGCGATGGCCAAGCAAAGAGGGGTACAGTAGGACCCTCCAGGAGCTCAGCCCCCGTGAAGCCTGAACTGAACTTGCCCACCACTAAGACAGATGAGGGTCCTGCCATATTGTCTGAACTCAAGGGAGAATGTTCGTGTCCTATCCTGGGGTGGGGAAATGCTGCAACCTTCCTCTGGTTCCCCTGAGAGGGATGTGGCAGTCTGTCTGGGAGGGGGTCCCAGAAGGCCTAGGGAGGCAGGGAAGTTCAGACATGGTAAAGGGTGGGGGTCTGGGGCTCAACTTGGCTGGGAATCCTGCTGGAAGGGGTGAGGGGCCACGTGTTTATCCTACGACTCCGAGTCCGTGGCTCAGGGTCCTGCCTGTGTTCTTGGAGACTGCATGTTCCCCGAGCCAGAAATGCCTTCACCAAGGCCACGGGGAGACCCCCAAGCCGGCACGGCAGAAGTCCAGCTACGACTTCCAGGGCTGGCTGGGGAGACACCGGGTGGGGTGGGGGCTGGTTCCTGAGGACGAGTGATGGGGACGTTTATCGGCCCTAGGCGATGCGACAGGAACCCCACAGCCTCTGCCCTGCTTTGCAGGGTTTGCGTGACGCTGAGAAACCCAGATGAGTGCAAGGTCTAGTTTAATATTTCAAAGCACAGTCTATCCCCGGTAGTATTTACAGGCTCTTTCGCCACACCATGCCCCTGCCGGCCTTGTCACTGGTGCACATGCTGTGCCTGCTGTTGCCCTTTCCTGGGGTAGATTTACTCCCAACGTCAGCTCCCCACGTGGCCCTCCCTGGCACCCTCCCTGGCCCTTGCTGATCTCTCTCTGCCTCCTTGTGCCCTGGGTGTCCCGGGGAGGGTGTCTGTTTACCAGTGTCTTTGCTGCCCGGCCCCAGCAGGACAGTAAATTTGGAGCTAGTAGCGAAGGGCATTGCAGCAGCCCAGACCTTCTTCCTTTCTTGGTGCAGAGCCTCGCAGCAGCAAAGTCAATAAACATGATTCCAAGAACCTGCGCTCTTGAGCCCGGCAAGCTTTTGTTGAGTCAACATGAATTTGACACTGGGTCTTCCCTTCAGAGTGTGGCTGACCCTGAAGTCTGGTTGGTTTGTTGAAGTGGAAATGCAAGTTCATTTCCTGTCCTCTGGAGTTGCAAATGCACCTCTCAGTTTAGGGGGAGCTACTTGGGACCTGCTTCCTCCTCTGGGAGTCTGGCTCGTCCTGGCTGCTAGCCTGGTTCCCAGAAGCTCGCTGTCCCAGGAGGGCCCCGGGGCTGTTTTTCCTTCCAGCTGGCACCTCCACACTGAGTGGAGGGTGGGGACGGGAGGGTGGTCCCCCAGTCACCTCAGACAAGCCTGAAGTTGGCGGCACCTCTTAAGGACGAGCCAGTCTCTCTGCCGAGAAGCCGAGCTGGCATCCACGCTGGCTGTTAAGGGCCCCCATCTGTGTCCTCCTGGGCACCTGTGAGTCACAGGTCACATGGCTGTCCTCAGATCTTCAGAAACGCCTTGTTCCTGAGTGACAGAGTGGGACCCAAGTCACCTATCCTGCATGGAGAAAGGTGGCTGGGAAGAGAGCTGTAGCAGGTGCATGTGTCCCTTCCAGTCTCAGCGAGGAGAGGGAGCGTGGCCACCCCTTAGAGCTGATCCCACATCTGGGGTGCACTGGGGTGCAAGGAGTGAAACAAACAAAACTGCTCAATCGGCCTCAGGGCTGATTTAATTAGATGGCTGGATTAAAAAGAAATGTATGTGTTTGAAAATCAGTAACGCAGAGAGGGAGATGACAGAGAGAGTGATCGTCCCATCACTGATCCACTGCCCAAATGATCACAACAGCGTGGACTGAGCCAGTCTGAAGCCAGGAACCAGGAACTCCACCCTGCTCTCCTACATGGGTGGCAGAGGGCACAGACACTTAGGCTGTCTTCTACTGCTTTTCCCAGCCTATCAGTAGGGAGCTGGATTGGAAGAGGAGTAGCCAAGACTCGAACCGGGGCCCCTACAGGATACAGGCAGGGATTTAACTCACTATGCCGTGATACTGTCCCCCAAGTTCTGGATTTTAAAAAAAGTATTAAAAAGTCTGAAACCGCAGCCCACAAGCCTGTTTTGGTGTCACTGCTGGGATGGTTTTTTATATTTTCAAGTAGCAGAGGGGGGAAAAAAAAAGGTAAAAGAAGAATATTTCATGACTTGTAGAAAGTTTGGAAATTCAGGGGCTGGCATGGTGGCTCAGAAGGCTAATCCTCTGCCCTGTGGCACCCATATCCCCTCTGGGTACCTGTTCATGTCCCGGCTGCTCCAATATTTATTCACTGCATATCTGCCAAGTGGATGCACTAAAAAACGAACATATGAACAGGTTGCTTGGTGGAGGTTCAGTGCCCTCATTCCCCAGATCCTAACTGCACCAGAGCCAAGACCTGAGAGGGGACGTGGTGGTTACAGCCCACTGGGAGCCCAGGCACTTCTGGACCATTGCTGCACAAGACAGGCTCAGACATCAGGAAGTGACCGTCACCAGGCTGGCTCAGCTGGGATACATGCACACCTCATGGAAACATCACTGCCTGATTCTCAGAGCTCGAGATGTCGGGTCACCTGGCCGGCCTGCTAGGGCTGCCCCTCCGACAGTTCTGCAGATTGTGGGGGCTTATTCTCTGCAAACTTATGTCTTAGGGTCCCAGAGGCTGGAGGTCTGAGGGACTGGTTTCTGGCGAAGGCCATCTGGGCTCGCAGGTGGCTGTCTTCTGCCTGAGACTGCATGTGGCTGGGACTGGACGTGGACAGTGGTCTTACTAATTAAGGCCCCGCCCATATGGCCTCATTCCCTCTTCTTGTTGGGGACCCACCTGGCACCAGCGATGGGCGGGTCTTTCCTCCCCAGCCTGGTACTCCCCAACCCCTCAGCCCGAGTGAGCCCTTGCGCATCTTGCTTTTGCTTTTCAGCAAACGTCTCCATTTCAGAATCATGTTGGATTTACACAAAGGTTGCAAAGACAATTGGCGGGTGCTATTGTTCAATTCTGTCAGTTTTCCATTGTTTACGCCTGACCATGGCTGTTTGTTACATCCAGGGACCCAGCGTCCCCTCAGTTAGTGCTTTGGACACATCTCCATAGGCTGTGCCTGCTGGGGTCCATGCAGTAGGTGTGGATGGCTCGAAGGTGTGAAGAGAACAGCTCCCCTGTTTGGCAGGGCCAGGGGAGCTTCCAGCTGTTTGGCAGGGCCCGGCGGATTTCTCTCTGAGCACCTTGATGCTGTTTCACCCCGTTTGCATGGACACTCAAGCACCCCACTAAGAATTCGCATTGTTGTTTGCCCCTGTGAGATGGCTTTTGCAACCGATGTGAGCTTGAGAGTTATGTCACTGATGTCTTGGTGAGTGGGCCTTTGACAATTTACAAACAGGAGCACAATTAAGCCCACGCCATTTCTGGACACCTTATTGTGTGCTAACCATTGCCTCAGTATCTGGCCCAGACATGTAGCTCAGCTTCTGGGAAAGGGCTTGATAAATATCCTAAATATTAATACAAGTGATGGGAGTGAGAGCTGAAACTACTATGGCAATAAATATAGTTATTGTTATCTCAAAGGCTAGCCTGTCTTTGCAATTTTTTTGGAGCATAGGAAATAAAACTGTTTTAGCTGCCTTTATAATATTTAGCTAGAGGAATTAAGGATGCTTTTATTAAGGAAATATTCTTTTAATTATTGTTTTATTGTTTATGGGGTTGTAGAGCCTAGAGTTGTAGGGGGATTTAATATTTGAAACTTTTGTCTTGGATTTTACATTTTTTTCCCTTGTAACCTATTTTCCCATTCAATAATGGTAAATTGTAGAAATAGAAATGTAGTAGGAATGTAATACTGATTAGCAGGTAATCAGTATTGGAGTATTGGAGTCCTGGCTGTTGCTCCATGACTACTACTGAAGAATGAATAATGGCTTGCTTTGGAGAATAACAATATAGTATTTTGCAGAATTATCTTTAGGGGTACCTGCTTAGCCCTGAAGTGCAGACGGAATGACCAAATGTCTGCACATGTCCCCTTAGTTTGAAGCAAAAAATAGAACAATTAGTTGTTCATGTAGAAGCTTGTAATGTGTCTGAGTAAATAAGAAGGACAGTCTTCTTCTTGAGCTATGGCAAGAGGGCACCAAGTGACAGTGTCCGTGTCTTTCTTTATCGCTGACCCCACACACCCTTCCCGAGCTCCGAACTCAGCTGGAGCTGGACTCCGGCATGTGCCGAAGGTCCTTTTTCTGCCCAGGACATCGGATAGCATCCACTGGCTGTCATCTTCTTGGACTCCTCCCGGCTGGGGCTTCTCGTGTTTGGAGGAAGGCTGGCTGGGCTTCTGTTGGGTGTCCCTTACGGGGATCCCATGACAGTCATGACAGAACGACCTTGAGGTGCAGTGCCCTTCCTGCCCAGCACATCGAGGGCATCTACCGCAGGGTGGCTTATCACCAAGGACGCTCACCTCTGTTGCCTGGCCTAACAGTTCCTCTTGTCCTCTGTTCCCCTTTGCACACTGCCCATGCAGCCCACACGCATGGGGTAGGGAGACGAGATTCCTCCTAGAAGTGTCCCTGTGTGTACAAATGCTCGGGACTCCCTTGGGAGGGTGCATGTATACACACTCAGTCCTGCCTGTCAGTGTGGACCCACGGAGGAGGATTCTGTGCCTCCGGTTGCTGCCTGCCATTACACTGCTTATCTTGTCACTCACCTTGGCCCGTGTGAGGCCCATGGAAGTGTGTGCAGCTGGTCAGGTGTCTCTTTGTTACTGTCCATCATTGTGTGCTCCGGCCAGCAGAGCCAATGACATGGACATGGAGAGGGTCTGGGGATGAAGCACCGACAGGAGACCAGTGAGGGTGGAAGTCTCTGCAAAGTCTCACTCTATTACTTCTTCACCTCTCCTTATATTCTCTTCCCCCCACATCCCCATTTAGCAGGGTATTGGCTACAGATAAGTCCAACCAGTCTAGGTGTTTTTAGCCATAAACCCAGTTCCCATTCCTGCCCAGGCCAACCAGCACTAATCAACTCCTTAGCCCGCAACAGGTCCCACTTTTTTGTTTTAAAGCAGACTTAAATGCACCTGTCTTAGGTTGTGGACTCTCAGGTCATCAGCCTTACCCGTCATCGGGAATCTCCGTAGCATGATGGAGCCCCTGTCTTAGATTGGTCAGTGCCCAGTCCATCTTACACATCACTGGCTGCCATTCAATGCGTTGTCTGCTGCAGCTGCTCGAACCATACTTGGGGAGGCTGGTAACCATGTTCCACGGCTAGGAGTATCTTTAGCTTGGTAGCAATGAGCAGACAGCAGTTCCCGGGCTTAGGAAACATTTTGCACTTGCACAGGTGTCACACACATAAAGACATATGATGGGGAACAAGAGGCCCTGACCAAATCCCACAGCATGTGTCACTCCTCTGCCAACAAATCAACCCACTGTTACAACATAAACATGTCCACCCACACGTGTTCATTAATATAGTTCGATTGTTCCATAGCTCAGATGGTCAGTTCTGCAAGCTTGTTCATGGTCTCAGTGTCCTAGGGTCACTGCTGCTGTGGTGGTGGCTGCCGATGCCACAGCAATGCTGGCTATGATGATCGATGTTAGGCCAAGTCTCTTTTACGCCTTATCGGGCCAACAGAGGCCTCTCCGTTAGCCCCGACAGGCACAGGCAGGATTCCAGGCAGCCACATGATAACAGTAGTATCACCATTGCCATTCCAACATGCTGTTAGAGAGCAGCTAACCTCAGAGCAATTCACTTCAGAGACATTTTCTGTATGTAAGAGAAAAGCAGGGGGATAACACAGGCAGATACAGGCTTAAAATTCAAGGAGCTGAGGTTCACCCATGTGAGCGAGTCCTCAAATCCAGAGGAGTGATTGAACTAATAATTTGCATAGGAATAATTGCCTCCCTTAATAAGAAAAAGGGGGGGTATACAGTGCATACCCATTACCCACAAAACTGCCACTTAGAAAAGGCGGGAAATATCGGGACCTTGGTGCTCATAGGAGGAAGAAAAAAAGAGGGCTGCTTAACAATATACTAATATATAATATATAAAGGCCTAATATACTTGCTTGTCCCGTCGATCTTCCGACTCAAATGCCATCACCATGGCCAGACCCAAGCTTCCACAAGACTCCACAGCAGGAGCTTGCTGGACAAGCCTCTCAGGAATCCACCGTGGGCCATTTTCGTTTTCTGGGAAAACACAAACCGATCCTCGCCCCCATATGAGGCCGGGATCTGGGCCTTGCCGCTGACCAGTCAAGGGATCCTTCCACATCACGTAACCCTTCTGCTCCCGAGACGGATTCCAATGATGATCTGCAGCAGACTGTCCTTCAGCATCCAATGTTAGAAAATTTAAGATAAATAATACAAGGTTCAACTGATCTCGGGGAGTGTTATACTTCCCCCCTTTTTAAAATAAGGTAATCCTTAATAGTACGGTTGGCGCGTTCCACAGTGCCTTGTCCTTGAGGATTATAAGGAATGCCTGCAATTAGTTGTATATGGCGGGAGGCAGCAAAATCACAAAACTTACTCCTGCCACAGCAGGAGCCATTATCAGTTTTAATAAGTTTGGGAGTTCCCAAGATGGAAAAGCATGCACAGCAATGGGCTAGAGCGTGCCTGACTTGTTCCCGTCTGAGGAGTGGCCAGAACAAATCCAGAGCAAGTATCGACGGGAACATGCACATGCTTTAGTGTCCCAAACTCTGGGATGTGTGTCACGTCCATTGGCAAATAATCTTAATATGATTCAATCAAACCTGATTAACTGTCTCCACAAAACGGGAGATAAATCCGTTGGCATTCTTGAGGCCTCGTAAGAATATCAAGGGAAGTCCTAAAATTTGAAACTTGAATTCTTGGATGCCTTTTTAAAGATGGCTAAAAATATCTGAAACAAGATTTTTTGTTGTTGAAGTTAGCATAACACATTATAGATTAGACCACGTTATTGACGTGAACTCACTCAAATACCTTTAAAACAAATACAAAACCTTTACCAATTTAAATCAATGAGATATTTGATAAGCAGCTGAAAAGACCGGAATCATGTTAACATGTAAAAATGCTTTGTATACAATGAATACCACATTAATTTAACTTATACATTGAAATAATTTAATAGTGCATTAGTGTTTAATTCTATGCCAAGTTATTTATGATAAAATTTCACATTTTTAAAAATATCACAAATGAAACCTTAAGCGTTACAAGAGACAAAAATCTTCTTTGCGCAGTTTCTCCAGACTTTGTCTGGCCTGGGGTTCCTTTTCCTTTTTTACCCTGGTTTGGGGTCCCCTCTGTCATCTTATTCTGGTTTGGGGTTCTTTCTTTCTTACCCTGCTTTGGGGTTCCCTTCCCCTTCTTATGGGTAATTTTTCCAGGAAGGGTTGCACCACCACTTGAGGGGATGACACAGCATGTTTTACCAAGCACCAGAGGAAAAAGGTGGCTACAAGGAGAGCAGACCATGGGGATACATCACAGACCGTTTCAACGAACTTCGGCAAGGCCTTAAGCTTAGTGTCGGTGCCTTGTGAGTGGAGCAGATCTCAGGTTTCCTTAATCATCTGCACTTTTATGAGTTGTTGCCTCATGATAAATTTTACTTATGCCCCTGCGAAATTTTTAAACTTGCCCTCGGATTTCCAGGGTCCCTCGGATTGTCCATCGTGCCCCAGGACAGGGAGAGGGTCTGGGGATGAAGCACCGACAGGAGACCAGTGAGGGTGGAAGTCTCTGCAAAGTCTCACTCTATTACTTCTTCACCTCTCCTTATATTCTCTTCCCCCACATCCTCATTTAGCAGGGTATTGGCTACAGATAAGTCCAACCAGTCTAGGTGTTTTTAGCCATAAACCCAGTTCCCATTCCTGCCCAGGCCAACCAGCACTAATTAACTCCTTAGTCCACAATAATTGTGTTTCTTCCTTTTTTTTTTCTTTAAAGGATTTAGTTTTTTTTGAAGGGCAGAGTTACAGAAAAAGGAGAGACAGGTAGATAGATAGACAGATAATCTTTTGTTCACTGGCTTACTCCCCAAATGGCTGTAACAGCCGGAGCTGGGCTGATTTGAAGCCAAGGAGCCAGGAACCTCTTGTGGGTCTCCCACAAATGTGTCTGAGTTCAAGCACTTGGGTCATGTGCTGCTGCCTTCCTGGGCCATTAGCAGAATGCTCAATTGGAAGTGGAGCTGCTGGGACTCAAAACAGAGCTCATGAGGGATGCTGGTGCAGCAGGCAGGAGCTTAGCCTTGTATGTCACAGTACCAACACCCATTGGTTTGTGTCTTGGGAGCCTCCTGACTCCCTGGTGCATCCTTCCTATGCCCTGGAATAAGCATTATTCAAGAGAATCCTGTTTCCCTCTAGTGGGAGAAGAAGGGGTAAGGGGAGGATAGGAAGCAATTGCTACCCATGTGGGAGACCAGGATTGGGTTCTTGCCCCTGTCATTTGGGGAATGAGCTAACAAATGGGAACTCTCTCTGTCCTCCTCTCGAATCAATAAACTTAAAAACAAGTGTTTGGAGTCCAGGTAAGTGCTCAGAAGTGCAGGTGACTGAATCTCCTAGCTATGTGGCTGTGGCTGGGAGAACCCATGCCAGGCCAAGCTTCCTACAGGGGATCCCAGCTCCTTGTTCACCGCTGCCAAGCAGTGCGTGAATCCTGGGCTTGCGGGTGGCCAGAGCGACAATGGAGTTGGCTGTGCCTGCTGGCCACCCAGTGGTGAGCTCTGAGGTCTTGGGGGTCTGGAATTACTGCCTAGGAACATCCATGGGTAAGGCCGCAGTACGTGTAGATGAGGAATGAATCCTGAGGGACACTCAATAACAGGGCCACTGCACTTGCTGGTAAGCGAGGGGCTGAGACCTGGTGGTTTGGAGGGGAGGGACCGGAAGATCTTCTGGGTTAGATTCATGCATCAGCCCACATAGGAGTCCTGAGTAGGACTTGTTAGCATGGAACATTGGTGATCACCACACACCGGTCCATGTGAAAACTGGGGCTGGGGGCCTGTCTAGCAGGACTAGATCCCAGTACCTGACTGAATGTCAGAACAGGGGATGGGTCACATTAGGCAGGGCCATGACACTAACCAGCATGCAAGAGAACCAGGTCCAAGGGTAGAATCTGTTGGGGATATGTGGGCGGCCAAACCCTGTGGAAATGCAAGTCCCACTGATTAGCTCAAGAGTTGGGGTGGTAATGGGCTGAGCTAGGTGTGACCATGGAACCTGCCACACTCACAGGTACAGGGACTGAGAATAGTCTGTGCAGGTCCAGGCTGCAGCACCCACATGTGCATCCTAAAATGGGGTGTGGGGCAGGCCGGGCTGCAACATTTACCAGCTCATACGAGGCCAAGATGGAGGAGCAGACTGCCAGGCAAGGGCCTAACACCCGCTGGCATGCAAAAGATCTAGGTCTGGGAGTGGGCTGAGTGGGGGTACTTGGGAAACTCCCTTAGTGGGTCATACATAGCTCCTGCTGGTGAGCACATGGTCCAGGCCTGGGAGTCAGGCAGGCTGGGCAAGGTCGCTCCAACTGTTGGCTAATGTGTGGGTTGGTTTTGGAAGGGGGCAGACCGGGCAGGGCTAAGCAAACCTAAGCTCACCAGCAAGTGCCAAAACCAGGCTGGAGCATAGGTCATGCTGGGTTAGGCTGTCACACCTACTGGTTTACATGAGCCAGGGATGGGAACAGATCGAGTAGGTCCAGGTTCCAGCACCCACCAGTGAGAGTTAGGACTGGGGGCTGGTTAGGTCAGGCCAGGCTACAGCATCCAAAGGCAAAGGCCAAGACAGGTGGGAGGTAATGCCGAACTGGGTCAGAGCAACCACTGGCATGTGCGCGATCTATGGCTGGAAACAGGCCCGGTTGGGGAGTTAAGGGGACGCCCTGGCTGTGTTGTGGTTCCACTGGTGAGTGTAAAGGCCAGAGTGGGCACTGTTGTCTAGTCTAGACATGGCTGCAGTGTCCCTTGGTAGAAGTGTGGTCTGGGTCTGGGGTGTGCCAGACTGGGCTAGATTTCAGCACCCACTGGTGCTGCTTGTGAGAGCCGGGGTAGGTGTAGGACAGGCTAGATCTTTGCCCTTGCTGAGCCAGGTGTGAGCAGTGTCTGGGTGTGGACCAGGCTTGGCTTGGCTGTAACACCCAACAGTAAAAAACTGGGATGGGTGAAGACCAGCCAGGAAAGCCAATGTTCTTGCTAGGACAGGAGGTGGACTAAGTAGGGCTGGCCCATGAACCCACTAGTGTGCACAAGTTCTGGCATTGGGAGAGGTTCTGAAGAGCCTGGGCAACTCCTCTGACACAGTCCCAGCAGGCGAGCGCATGAACCACGATAGGGAGCAGTGTAGACCAGGACAGGGAATGGTACCCACGGCATACATTTGGAGTAGGTCAGGGGTGAACCAAGCTGAGCCAATTCATATCACCTGCTGGCGAATCTGAGCACCAAACAGAGTGTGGGTTGGGCCGGATTGGTCTGTAATACAAGCCAGTTCACGTGAGGGCCAGGATTGGGGGCTGAATGGGCTGGGCTAGGTTATAGCCCCCACCAATGTGAGTTAGAATTGGGGGTGGGCTGGGCCCAGCCTGTCTACAGTACCCACTGGCAAATGTCGAGGAGAGGCGGGCCACACCAGATTGTGCCGCATTGCCCAACCAGCACACATGAGACCCAGTGGGGGAGAGGGCGAAGCTGGTAAGTGGGATGCGAAGGGATCTCCTGCTGAACCATCACTCCCACTGGACAGCGTGAGTTGAGATGGAGGCAGACCAAGCCAGGCAGGGCTACAACACCTGTGGGCCTCATGTGGGCTGGATCAGGCGAGAGTCAGGCTGGGTTGACTGTTCCTACTGGTGTATGCATAAGTCAAAGTGAGTGTGGGTTGGTTGGGCTTTGCTGCAGCATTAGCTGGAAGATGCCAGCACGGGCGGGGGGGGGAGCAAATTCTGTCAAGTTAAACTGCAGAGCCTCCTGAGGAGTGCAAGATTCAGGAGTGGGTCCAACAGGGAAACAGTAGGCATCTCCCTCTTAGGTTGCCACTCTGACTGGTAAGAACCAGGACTGGGGCTTGGCTAGAGAGATAGTGGCACCCACCAGCAAGTGTGTGGGCTGGATAGTGGGGCTGGTTGGGTTGAACTAGGCTTCAATGCCCATTGACATGTATGAGAACTAAATGGGATGTGGGACAGACAGGACCAGTTTGCTGTACTTACTGGCAAGCATGGGAACCAGGACAGGGGGCGGGCCTTGGGGGTTATTGTGGATCATTCTAACTAGGCTATGGCTCCCACTAGTGTCCGTGAAGGCTAGGTATGTGGTACGCAGGATTGCGCTGGGCAGCAACATCCATTGGTTTGGGTAAAAGACTGTTTAGACAGAACTGACCCAGCAATTGCAACCACTAGCACGTATATGCACTGACTGCGGGCGACGAACTGTGCTGGATCCTGTACTGGTAAGCACAGAATGAGGTCTGGGGTCACCCCAGATGAAGTTTTTCTGGGGACACCCCCAACTGAGTTGCTGGACTCAGAACCCCAAACATGGACAGAATTACAGGTTCTATGATCTGAATGTGGTGTGCATGTGTCAGAGCTGGCCTCCCCAGAGGTTCAGACACAAAAGTGGACAGCATACCCAGGTGCACATGGAGGAGATGGCAGACACTGGAGCCTGCAGAGGACACCTGGTACCACAACAGAGGGTGGAGGACAGAACAAACTGATCAACTAAACTAACCGAGCCAATTGTTGGCAGTGAGTGGGCAAACAGAGACTCAAAGGTGGACTATGTCAGCCAGTGGATTCTGGAGAGATTTCATTGTGCTTGGAGTGGCGAGACTGACAGTAATTTAGAACTGTTGAACTACCGAAACCTCATGAGCAGTGCCCTCAGAGCATTCCCCACATCGACACCTTGGGGTGGCGTTGGATGGCTGTCCTCCATCCCAGGGTACAGAGGCATTTGGGAGGCTGGGTGATGCTTCTCTCCTTGTCTCTCCCCTTCGCCCAGATACAGGAAGGAAAAAAGAGAATGTGGAAATGGTGATCTCACCCACTTTCCTGTAGCCCTTGACCCTAATCACCCTAATAAACTATGTAAAAACCATCACAAATAAAAATAATTAAATAATTAAAAAAAGAAAGTTTTACATCTCTGTGAGTATTACGACTACTTCCAGCTACAGCCTTCCTAGGGCACTTCAAGAAGTCTGTAGGAAACGGAATTAAAGGTAAGTTTACTTCAGTCCAATAATTTTGAAGTCAAGGCATAGTTTTTTTCAAAATACACATTTTCTATGAACATTTTAAAAAGGATTTATTTGTTTTTATTGGAAAGTCAGATTTCCAGAGAGGAGAGACAGAAAGATCTTCCATCTGCTGATTCATTCTCCAAGTGACTGCAACAGTTGGAGCTGAACTGATCCAAAGCCAGGGGCCAGGAACTTCCTCCAGGTCTCCCACGTAGGTGCAGGGTCCCAAGGCTTTGGGCCATCCTCAACTGCCTTCCCAGGCCACAAGCAGGGAGCTGGATGGGAAGCGGAGCAGCTGGGACATGAACTGGTGCCGCTAGGGGATCCTGGAGCTTAAAAGATGAGGATTTAGCCACTGAGCCATCACAATGGGCCCAGTCTTTTCTGTTTCATAGCCAAACTTTTGTTCTCATCCCTGGGGACCCTGTCCCTGCCACTGTCAGCTTGGCTCCAGACCCGCTCCAGGATCCCTGAGTGATACGGAGGGGCTGCAGGAGGGGCCCTTCCAGCACCTTCCTTTCCTGGTTTCCCTCCTCTCTCCTGTGCCCCTATGGGCAGTGCCACCACAGCGCTGTGGGTAATCACCAGGAGTACAGACCTCAGCCTCAGGCTGACTGTCTCCCTGGGCAGGATGCTTCTGCTGACTCATCCAGGATTTAATAGGCACCTATGATTGGTGCAAGATGTAACAGGCACTGGGCACCTGTGCCCCAAGCTGTGGTTTCTACCCAGGCTTCCTTTCAAGCGCACCTGCCACTCCCACCAGGCTGTCGTCAGTGCCTCCACACAAGCACTCAGCCCAGCCTTGTTCTCTGGCCGCCCACTGTGTTTACAGACCAGGAAATGCTAAGGAACTTTCCTTGAATATAGGAAAAAAAAAAAAAAAAAAAAAAAAAAAGAATCAGCAACCTGGCAGTGTCCTGGTGTGTTTTTATCTAAACCTGGCTGTGCGCTGTCTGGCTCTGTGCTGTTATGACAACATGGGCTTGGGGGAGAGCTGCCGTAGGTGGCAGGGGCGCTTCCGGAAGCTTCTTCTAACTTAACATACAGACTTGACACAAGCTGTGTAATACACACCATCAGACCCAGTTGCTTCCCCCCTTCAGGTCCCGGATGCAGACCACAAAGAGGGGTGAAGAAACCAGTGTGGGCGGAGCGGGGTTGAACCGGCTGCAGCCAGCATCTCACCTCTGCAGAATCTGCAGGAATATTCAACCTGGATACCCACCGCTGTGGTCTCACCCGTGTCCCCAAGGACACCTGATATCCCCTCATGCTAGGGCCAGAGGGTGCCAGGGTCCTCTCGCAAAAGGAGAGCAGTGCTTTGAAAACCCACTATGGGGACCTGGTGGGATAGGGTGGTGGTTAAAGTCCTCGCCTTGAACACACCGGGATCCCATATGGGTACTGGTTCTAATCCCGGCAGCCCCGCTTCCCATCCAGCTCCCTGCCTGTGGCCTGGGAAAACAGTCAAGGACAGCTCAAAACTTTGGGACCCTGCACCTGTGTGGAAGATCTAGAAGCTCCTGGCTCCTGGCTTTGGATTGGCTTAACTCCAGACATTGTGGCCGCTTGGGGAGTGAACCATCAGATGGAAGATCTTCCTCTTTGTCTCTCCTCCTCTCTGTATATCTGACTTTCCAATAAAATAATTTTTTTTTTTAAAAAGGAAGAAAGTAAAAGAAAAAGAAAAAGAAAGAAAACCCACTATGGGGTGCCTGCTGCAGCATTATGGGTAATTGCCAAGAGCACACGACCCTAAGGCTGGCAGCTGATGAGTGGATAAGCCAAGTATACGTATCACTGCCCACGGCGTGTTGCTCAGCATGAAAGTTGTGGGGCAGAGACGTCCAACGCAGTGTGCCAGGGTGGATGGGTGCTGGGTGAGTGTCCCAGACACCCCTCGGACGCCCACACCCCACATCAGGGAGTCCATGTTTGAGTGCAAGTTCCGCTCCTGAATTCAACTTCCTGTTGATGTGCACCTGAGAGGTGGTGGCCCAAGTAACCAGGTCCTTGCCACCCATGAGGGAGACCATGGGCTCCTGGCTGTGGCCTGGCCCAATCCCACTGCTGTGGGTACTTGGATGGTGAATCGGACAAGTGGAAGAATTCCTTCTCTCTCTCTTCCTCTCCCATTTGAATAGGTGAAATAAAGCGATTTAAAAATAAAAGATTATAATAAGTGAACAAAGTCAGGCACTAAAGCCTGCATACTATATGACTGCATACAAAATGCCTGGAATAGTCCAACTTAGAGAGACAAACAGCAGATTGTTAACTGCTGGGAACTCTGGAGCGGGGGTGGGGGGGGGAGCACTGGAGGAAAACAGCTAAGGGACAAGGCTTCTTATTTATTTACTTGAAAAGCAGAACTACAGGGAGAGAGAGAGAGAGAGAGAGAGAGAGAGAGAGAGAGAGAGAGAGAAATAGCAAGATCTTCCCCGCACTGGCTCACTCCCACACAGCTGCAGTGGCCAGACCAGGGCCAGGAGCCTGCAGCTCCATCCAGACCTCCCACATGGTGGTAGGTGAGCTGTGTTACACTGCTTCCCAGGTGTATTATCAGGGAGCTGCACCAGAAGTGGAACCACTGGGACTTGAACCAGCACTCATTATGTGTTGTTGTTATAGGCGGGTTAACCCGCTGACCCACCACACCCCAGGCAGACCCTGGGATACAGTGTCCTTCAGCGCTGATGGAAATGTTCTAAAATTGCCTCTGGTGATGAGTCACAACTCAACGGATAAACCTCCCTTGCCATGCAGGCAAGCGGTCGATTTGTTTGGTATGTGAACAATGGCTCAGCAATGCCAGAAACAAACACCACCCCAGATCAAAACCCTGTCATGTGGCATCTTGGGTAGACTTGGAGTTCAGGGCTGCTCCCATGGAAACCCCCACGTGGGTGGAGCAGCTTATGGCCAAAGCAGGACCAACCTAAGCAGCTTGCACAGGGTAAGGGTTCAAAGCCATGGTGTCTAGCAGGTGTCCAGCAGGTGTCCAGTGCAATGGCTCAGCTGTCACTTGGGATGCTTGCAGTTCAATTCCAGCTTCCTGCCAATGCACAGGGAAATGGCAGGTGATGGCTCAAATACTGGGATTCCTAACATTCATGTGGGAGACTTGAGTGGAGTTCTGGGCTCCTGGCATTAGTTTGGCTACTCTGCTTCTGATCTACTCCCAGCCAATGTGCCTGGGAAAGCAGCAGAGGACAGCCCAAGAGCTTGGGCCCTGTACCCTCAGGAGAGACCTACCTGGATGAAGCTCCTGGCTCCTGGCTTTGGACCAGCCCAGCTTTGGCTGTTGCAGCCATCTGGGGAGTGAACTAGTGGATGGAAGGTCTCTCTCTCTCCTTATCCCTCTATAACTCTGCTTTTCAAATAAATAAATATTAAAAAATGGAAACAAATCAGAACTGCATTCCGCAGGGAGCTAGGCACATATGTCCCCGCAGTCTCCGGCTGTAGGTGACTGGGGAGTGAGTGGGAATACAAAGGGACAGGCTGTCCACAAAGCAGGAGTGGTCACTCCTGTATGCCTCCTGCTGTCATCTTTCCCCCAGGACACCAGATTTTCCATGTGCTGATTCACTTTCTAGTAGCCTCAATAGCTGGAGCTGGGTCCATCAGAAGCCAGGAGCTTCCTCCAGGACTCCCACCCGGGTTCAGGGGCCACAGGCTTTGCAGCAGGCTCCACTGCTTTTCAAGGTGATAAGCAGGGAGTTGGACTGAAAGTAGAACGGCTGCCTATAGGCAATGCCACAGGTGCCAGAGGTGAAAGCTTAGCTGGTCCCAAGGATAAACTTACTTAAAAAGGTGTGGTTTTTTTTTTGTTTTTTTTTTTTTTTTGTTTTTTTAGAATAATAAAGTGTGTTGGAAAGAAGAGGTGAAGGCAGGCACTTGGGCCTTGCTCAGGGATGGAGTGGGCCAGTAGGACAGGGCCGTGCATTCTGTGTTCACAGGAAGAGAGAGCGCCTCCGTGTTGCCACATCCCGCATTAGCCCGCCCTAGTTCATCCCCCCTCAGAGATTTCCGACCATTAGTCTCAAAGGTTGCTGAAGGGTGCAGGTTAGGGCTCTGGGGCTCGCCAGCCCAGGTTTGCAAATCTCTCCCGAGCCAGGGAACTCCCGCTCAGAGCCAGTGGCTGTCTCCTGCAGCTTCATCGTTGCCGCCACAGGTTGTCGACTTCTTTGCACAGGAATCAGCCACGGAGGTAGCCACATCATGAACATGTGCATCGAGGCCAGACCACACGCCCACAGGTTCTGGCTCCTGAGATCTCTGATGTTGGAGACCCTGATGTGTCTGAGGATAACCTGAGACAAAGTCATGGGCTGCTTGCTGACGCCAAAAGCCACGTACGTACCTCCAGTCCACACCTGCAGTGGCTGCTGTGGCCTGGTCTGGGGAGGCCTGCGGTGCCGACTCTGCCAACTAAAAACCCTCAGTGGGTCCCAGCCCAGCCTGCCGCCAGCACAGCACACCACGCCCAAGGCAGGTGCCAGTGCAAGGATCTCAGCCTGCCATGGCGTGTGCCGGCAGGCCCCTCAGCCTACCCCTCGCCCGCTGGCAGCCTGGGCAGCAACAGGTGCTAGCATAAGCAGAAAACATCCTTCAAATGTTTAAATGAACATTTATTTGCAGGGTCATTTCCATAAACCTGTGCAGCCTGGGCAGTTCCACCCCAGGTCATTGGCATTTCCATTTCCTGATCTTTGCTGTTAGGAGTGTTCATGTCACTCTTGAGTGGCTCTCCATAAAATAAAGTGCATCTGTGTAGACCCCCAGTGTGTGGTCCCCTGCATGGAGGCTGCAGGATGCTGGCAGGGTCCTCTGGGCCGCGGTGCCTGGCCAGTGACCTGTTCAGACTGTCCCTACACTAGGGACAGGTGCATGGAGCGTTTTACCCACTCGCACCTCCTGCTGTTGGGTGACACCCCTCTGTTCCTGTTTGCCCATGGGGAGAGGAAACTCAGATGTGGCTGGCTGAGAGGTGATCAGGCAGAGTCATGCTGTGTGGCTAGCACCCTGCAGAGCTCTCACCCTTGGCCACCCAATACAGTAGCACAGGGAAGATGACAGTGGAGCCAGAAGACTGTGGTGGGGATGGAAGGGTAGGATGCAAAGTTCTACAGCGATAAGGTCTGGACACTTGGCTGCAAGTCTGCTGGGCCTGGCCTGAAAGGGCCTTCTTCATGGCCACACCTCCTACAGCAGCCGAGATGGGACAGGGAAGCTTAGCTGTACCTGGAGGCAGTGACCTCAGCTGGAAATCACCCGAGAGAGCTTTCCGCTGCCTGGACCTGCTGGCCAAGTTCCTTTCCCTTTGGTGCCTGCCAACAGGGGTGATGGCTTGGCAGGTACAGACACAGCCCTGTCAGAAGGGACCCTGGTCACCGGGAGTGGGCCTGGCTAGACAGGCAGTGGCACCTGCTGGCATGGGTGAGGGCTAGAGGGTGGAATAAGTTGAGTTGAGTTAGGCTTCAATGCCCAGTGGTATGTTCAAGAGATGGATGGGATGTGGGACAGACCGGATCAGTCCGCTACACTTGCTGGCAGGCATAGGAACCAGGGCTGGGAGCTGGTCCAGCGGGGGGTTATTGGGAGTCGCTCTGGCATGCAGCTCCCGTGGTGTACATGGTGGGCTGGGTTGGGCAGGGCTGTAGCATCCATTGGTTTGCATTAAGAGATGGGGCTGGAGATAGATCTGACCTAGCAATTGAACTATCAGTGCGTGTGTGTAGGCTGAAGTGAGTGACAGAATGAGCCAGACCCCATGCTGGTGGGAGCACATGGGAGTCAGCTCTGGGATCCTTTCGGATGTGATTTCTTTGAGGATCCCCCCAACTGAACCGCTGGACTCAGAAGTCCAACCATGGGGAGAGTGGCAGGACCCGTGGTCTGACAGTGCAGTGCGTGTGTCTGAACGGGGCCTCCTTAGTTACTGAAGATGGAGCAGTGGACAGCACGCCCAGATGCACACGGAGGATTTGGCAGTCCACTGGAGCCTGCGGAGGACATCTGGTACCACAACAGAGCAAGGAGGGCAGAACAAATTGGTCAATTACCCCAGAGAAGTTTGACAGCAAATTTCTGGGTGAATGGAGACTCTAAGGTGGACTGTGTCAGCCAATGGACCTTGGAAGGAATTCTTTATTCTGAGATCTGTGAGATCAACAGTATGTCAGAACTATCGAAACCACCTGAACAGAACCCTCAGAACATGCGCCACATCAGGGACCCTGGGTTCCTGACATGGTTGGGAGGCTGGGTGTGGCTTCTCCCGTTCTCTCCCCTCCCCCCCCCATATGGAAGAAGATAAGGAAGGTGGGAATATTGCTCTCACCTGCTTTTCCCTGCCCTTGATCCTTCCCGCTTCGATCAACTGTACAAACATCATCAAAAACAAACAAGCAAAAAATAAGTAAAAATTTAAAAGAGGGTCCCTGGTCAACAGCAGGGGCTCAATGAGACTCCTCTGTGGACAGGGAGCCCCTCTCTGCTTAGCACCCAGCCCACCCTGCCCATGGCCAAAGTCCCTGAGGATGGCTGTTGTCCCTAGGCTGCCTTGTGTCCCCTCACCCTCGCACCCCAGCAGAAAGTCATATGGGTTGTTGAAAATTGTTTAATAAGGGCAGGAAGAGGTGTGCTCTGGGTTGCAGGCTCTGAGAGGCGGGGGTTCCCGGGCAGCGACTGTAGCCAGTGACCTTTCCCCTGCCTGCTGGGAAGCTTGTCTGGCTGTCCAGCCAGCACAGGTGATTGCCAGGTACTGGGACCGTCGCTGGAGCCAGCTCTCTGGTTCCCGCTCTCCTGGCAGCGTAGCAGCCTGGCTGATGCCACTGGGTGAAATCACGGCTTAGAGCTCCTGGCCCTCTGGGGCCACCCGGGCAACATGGGCCTCTGGGGCGGGCTGGGCAGTTACTCACCCCGTTCCCCAGGCCTGCAACACACTGGCTTGTTTTTCTTCTTTCCCCCTCTCTCTTCCTCCTGAGAATGTGTGAAAACAGCCAGGTAAAACCAAAATCCGGAATCAGATCACTGGATCAGCACCTGCTGGTTGTCCCCAGCAAGACTCCAACCGTGAAGCTCTTCCCCCACATTCCCTCAAGGGGTGCAGCTTCATTTAAGTTTGCCAGGTCGGCTGAAAGCCCCCACCCCACTGCCCCATTGGGACACAGCCTCGAAAAGGTGTCCTGCAGGGCTCAGGGCCAGGCTGCGGGTTTCATGGGGCCTGGGAGTTTTGTTTTGTGGTCTCTTTCCCTCAGTAAAACAAAATTAAAAACTAGATGAACTACACTGGTAGAACCAGGGTGCAATAATTATACGATATATTTATACGATATATATATATATATATATATATATATATATATATATATATATATATGATTTATTGATTTATTCAAAAGGCAGAGCAATGTAGGAGAGTGAAAGAAAGAAGAGGAGAGAGAGAGAGAAAGGTCTTCCGTCCTCTGATTCCTTCCCCCAAATGGGTGCGACAGCCCAGGTCAGTCTAGGATGAAGCCAGGAGCCTGGAACTCCATCCAGTTGGGCTGCAGGGGCCCAGGCACTTTGTCCATCCTCCACTGCTATCGCGCATTAGCAGGGTGCTGGATCAGAGCAGCCAGGACCCATACTGGTTTTCTGATATGGGATACAGGTGCCAGGAACAGCTGCCTAACTTGGCTCGCTGCCCCTGCGGCCCTGGGATCTGTTTGTGGTAATGATATCCTAATTTAATCAAGAAACTGAAGCCTGTTTGTGGGGTCTTGGCAGCACACGGCTCTGTGCCCCTGGCTGGCAGCAGCCAGGCTGGCGCTGCAGGTGCCTGCCTCTGCAGGATGCTTTGTTCCTGGCTAGTGTCCCGTGCCAGGGCTTCCTGTGCTGTTCATTCATATGTGAAATTGTGTTTCTTTTCCTCACAGACCTTGGGTGGGTGTCCTTGCCACCCCCAACCCACAGAGGGGGAAACAGAGAAAACAGTTGACTCGTGGGCGTGAACTTGGAGTCCGCCACGCCCTACAAGCCCTGCTTGCATGCTAGATGCCTCTTCACCCAGATTTAAAAGGCTTTCCTGCCCACAGGTCATTGTCAAAGTCATACAAAGCTGCCGGGAGGCCTCTGTTAATCAGTAGCTGGTGGCGCTGGGCCCAGTGGGCACTGCTGGGAGCAGTAATCCCAGGAGAGCCAGGCTTGGCCTACCAGCCCCTCCCATGACCCCACCCCGGTTCCCCTACCTTGCTCACTCCGGCCCTGGCTGCATCCGGCCAGGACCTGCTCTGGACTGGAAGCCCCCCACCCCCGTGTCCCTTCCTTGAAACCCTGGTGCCATAAATGTACAGATCAATCTTGTGGCACCCCCTTAAATGTCTGATGAACACGCCCTGCCTCTCACTCTCTGACACAGGATGGCTCTAGCCAGGCCTTCACCAGGCCCAGCCCCACACCTGCTCTCATGGACTCTGGAACTAGCTTGGCACAGAAAGGAGGGATGTTCTAGGCTGGCCCTGGGGAGGGGTGGCTGTCTCTGCAGCCAGAAGTCCAGGCTGCTTGGGAGGACACGGTGTCCACAGAGGGACCCAGGGTGCAGGTAGCATTCTGTTCCAGGAAGCACGCTGAGGGCCAGTGACACCTGGCGTGCTGTACACAAGAGGCAACGCTTGGAGCGTGGACCAAGTGCTACAAAAGCAAAGATGCAGAGGCAATGATGTCCTCTTGACCTTCCGATGCAGGAACGCCTGACAGAGGAGACCAAGCAAAGAGGATTATTCGAGCTGGCTTTTGTGGCATGAAGAGGAGTTTGCTGGGCCAAGAACTGGGGTGCAATGGTGTGTTAGGGACAGAGAACAGAAGGAATCAAGATGCGGGAGCCCAAGATGGCACCTGTTCTGTCCCAGTCCACTAGGGTGCATTCACATCTCTTTCTCACAGCTCTGTAGCCTACCCCCAGGTCTGTGTCCCCAGGGTTAGGGTCAGGCCTGACACATCAGGACTCTTAGAAGGTATTGATAGAGTGCAGTGCCTGTGGAGCTGTCTGTGCAGCTGGAGAGAGGAGCTGAGGCCAGAGAGCTGAGGAGGCAGTGTGCAGGACTGGGGGGCTCAGCAAAGGGGCTGCACCAGGCTGGTGATGCACGCCTCCTGGGCCATGGTGCCCCTCGGCTGCACCAGGCCTGTGCCTGCGGGCGGATCAAGGACAGCAGAGGAGAGGAAGGAAGGGTCGGGTTGGCAGTCCGGGCTGGTGGGCCTCGCCCCCGAAGGCACGAGGCAGCCGCCCCCACCCTGGGTGCAGGAAATCATTCACTCGGTGGGATCAAGGAGGAAACTCACCTAATCCTGTTCGGAGGTGGGGAAGAGTCTCCTGTTTGTAACAGTCTATTTTTCATGACAGTCACAGCTGCATGCTTCTGGAAAAAAGGGTTTATTGTGTTCTCAGTTCTGGAGGGCGTGGCATCAGCACTGGGATCGGTGGATGACATCACCTCCGGGGAGCCCCCAAGGCAGGGGTGTGGCCAGGTTTGCTCAGGAACTGTTCCCACCCCTGCAGAGAGCAGAACCCCCGGGGGTTAAGGCAGCCCATATCTCAAAGGTCCCACACCTCTAATGCATGCACCGTTGGGGCCAGTCCACCTCTAAACCACCAAGGCAGTCGATCTCTTCAGGGACAGCAGGGTGGGTGTCCGCCCTGGCCCCTCCCCTGCTCGTCCAAATGCCCCCAGTGCTGGGTGTAAGAGTCGCCGACCAACAGGGAAAGAACACCTCAGCTGAATATATAAAAAAGAATGTAAATGGCCTTTTTTCCAGGGAACCACAGTCATGGGCTTTCCTTCCCCGTGTAGCAGAGAGATGTGAAGGGGAGGGCTACAGATGGAGAAGAGCCAGGGAGAGAGGTGCAAGGGGATTTTGAAACCCCCCCCCCGACACGGAAGCTGAAATGAGAGTCACTTCAACTTTGGCCCTTCATTGGTGGAGCAATGATTTCACGGCCTTAAGCAGCTGCCACCAGAATTCCATCCTTCTGGGTTGGGCTCGAAGCAAGCTCTGCCCTCCTCCAGTTACCGGGGCAACCATCACTGGACAGCAGAGTAGAGCCCTGCTTGGGACTGACACTGTCCAGGCAGTACAGAGCCCTCCTGTGGAGGACTCGGTGAGTGGGTCCGACTGTGGCTTTGTGGGGCTTGGAAGGACATGCCGAGTGAAGCCCACTGGGGCTGGCACTTAGACACCAACATCCCACACTGGCAGGGCTCCTGGGTCCCAGGCCCGGCTCCTGATCCAAGGGGTCCTGATCCCAGCTCCTGAGTCCCTGTCACACAGTTGGGGGATTGGTTGGGAGCGCTCTTAAGAAGTATTTTTAAAAATGTTTATGTATTTATTCAAAAGGTAGAATGTAAGAGAGAGAGAGAGAACTTCCATATGATGGTTCAATGGCTGGGGCTGGCCCAGGTAGAAGTTAGGAGCTTGGAACTCCACCATGGGTCTTCCACGTGGGTGCAGGGCCCAAGCTCTGTGTCGTCTTCCACTACCTTCCCAAGCGCATTACCAGGAAGCACTGGTGCTGGGACATAAACCTGCATTCTGATATGGGGTGCCAGGATCACGGATGGTGTCTTAATGCGCTGTGCTACAATGCCGGCTCCTTTCTATTAAATGCATTTGGAAACTTCAAAAATAAAATCAGCTAACAATGAATTATTCCCTCAACCAAAAACCAAGCTGCGAACCCCCTTGTGTCCCAATCGGAACTGGGAGTGGAAGGAAAGGACGCACCCGCGGAGGGGACACTTGTGGCTAAAGAACTAGGCAGAGCTGGGTGGGCAGGGACTTAGTGTGAGCGGCAGCAGCGTCCCGACCGCGCGCCCTCTGGTGGTCACCGGGGAGCAGCTGCTTGTGGCGGCTGCCTAGGGCTGGGTCCTTCGGCCTCCCTGCCTTGGGTGCTAGGATTCCCCAAATAGGTGTCCTCTGATCCTGCACTCTCCGGGAACTGGGAAGGTCCCAGAACTGGAGTGGGGAAAGATGGGGTCACTGGGCAGGATTGTACCCCTGACCCCTCCTTTGCCCATGGCCACAGTTAGCACAGGATGGAGACCCAGTCCTTCCCCGGCCCTACTGGCCCCCTGGGCTCTCCCAGGACACATCCAAGAAAGGGAAGGAGATTGACAGCCCCACACTAGCCTGGAGTGGCGCTCCTGCTAGGGCCTTGCTGCTGGGGTTAGGTTCAGAGGGATCATCTCTGTCCGCCCCCTTCTCCCCCAAGCAGAGGCATGAAGCTCAAGATCCTGCCCTAGGGTGGACGCTGTCTCCTCCCCGGACCTTCAGGTGCCTCTGGGAAGAAAATTAAGAGAGACCTACAGTCCCTCAGTGCACTACTGAAGATTCCACTTTGTGATGGGTCTGGCAGGTTAACATGGCCATTTGGCCGCCTGGCTTCGGATCCCGCGCCCTGCTTATGGGCCTGGGAAAACAGCAAAAGATGGCCAAAGTGCTTGGACCCCTACCACTCTGACGGGAGGCCCAAAGGAAGTTCCTGGCTCTTGGCTTAACCCTGGCTTAGCCCTGGCCATTGTGACTATCTGGGGATTCAACCAGCAGGTGGGAGATCTCTGCCTCCACCCTCCCCCTCTGTCACTCTGCTTTTCAAATAACTGTTAAAAGCCAAAAAATCTTTAAAAATCTGAGGCCGAGCCCTGGCTGCCATCATCTTTCTGGATTATCTTCTGCTGCCCTGCCGGTCTGTAAAGCAGTGGCTCCCAGCCCCAACCTGGACAACAGCCTGCTCTTAGTGTAAAGCCGTGCACAGTGTAAAGGCATGGATTAGGGGACTGCAGCCCCTGGCAAGGCAGCCGGTGAGGCGAGACCCTCAGGCGGGAGAGCAGCAGGAATCATGCTGCCCCCAAGCCAGGGATGAGTACTTGCCTGCACTGTCCGTGGTTTTAGGGTGAGCCTGCCCAGGGCTGTGAGGTCAGAGCGTTTGAGCCGCGCTTGTCTGGGGTTTGAAGGCTCCAGTGGCCCAGCGTGATGTCTGAGTCGGTCCTGATGCTCCCGCTTCATGCCATGATGTCCCCTGGGGAAGGGACGTGTTGACAGCACACAGGTTGTGCGGGGGGCCATGGGGCCTTGAGGCCGGCAGAATGTGCCAATGGGACAGCATAGGGCATCTGAGCTCAGGGAGGGCGCTGACCAAGAGAGGGCCCTGGGGCTGCCAGGACAGAAGCAGAGTGGAGGCAAGGGACCTCGCATAGCCTTCCCTGTGCCCGGCCTTAGAAGGACTTGAGTGAATTGTAGGTTCTGGTCTCGTGGAAGATTGCCATGCCAGTGTGCAGTATTTCCTGTTTTTCTCTGAAATATCTCAGCCATATTTTCTGTTTTAAAAAGAGTGATATATCTAGGCATGGCATAGAAGGCCAATCGACCCGCAGGGCCAGCATCTCATACGGGTGCCCATTTGTGTCCCAGCAGCTCTACCTCTCGTCTAGCTCCCTGCTCACGGCCTGGGAAAGCCGTCAAGGATGACCAAAGTGCTTGGGCCTCTATATGGGAGACCCAGAAGAAGCTCCTGGCTTTGGATTGGCTCAGCTCTGGCTGTTGTGGACATTTGGGCAGTGAACCAGCAGATGGAAGATCTTTCTCTCTGTAGATCTGCCTTTCCAATAAATCAATACGTCTTTATAGATAAGTAAATCTATCTCAAAACCACTTTGTCTCAGAGGTAACATAAAGAGCCTGGGAACTGGGATTCAAGGACAGAGTGCCCTCACTGCGCTCACAACGAGCATGCACGCGGCTCAGCTCCCGGTTCTTACTGTTTATCAAGTATTTTTTTTTTAATTCTTTGATTTTATTTATTTGAGAGGTGTGGTAGGGGAAGAAGAGGGAAGAAAAAGCCTACCCAGTGGTTTAGTCCCCAGACGAGGTGGGACAATCCTGGTATGCGTTAGCAGGAAGCTGGGAGCTCGGGCTGTGCGTTGAACCCAGGCTCTCTGACACAGGATGTGGGTGTCACCACTGGGTGGAGCCCTCATCCCATTATATTTTTTATGTGTTTGAAATTCCCCATACTCAAGTTTTGGGAGGGGAGCAGCCTTGTGCATCAGCTGAGGCTGCTGGTGCAGCCTTTTAACAGACTGAAAATTCTCCTTCACTCTGCCTTTCAAATAAATACATTTTTTAGAAAAATTTAAATTAAGGGGATTATCTTCTTCTTCTTCCCTTCCCCTCCCCTCCCCTCTCCTCACCTCTCTTTTCTTCTCGTCTCCCCTCCCCTCTTCTCCCCTCCCCTCCCCTCTTCTCCCCTCCCCTCCCCTCTCCTCGCCTCTCCTCTTTTCCTCTCCTCTCCTCTCCTCTCCCCTCTCCCCCTCCCCTCTCCTGTCCTGTCTCCTCTGCTCTCCTCTTCCCTCCTCTCCTCCCCTCCCCTCTCCTCCCTTCCCCTCCCCTCTCCTCGCCTCTCCTCTTTTCCTCTCCTCTCCTCTCCTCTCCCCTCTCCCCCTCCCCTCTCCTGTCCTGTCTCCTCTGCTCTCCTCTTCCCTCCTCTCCTCCCCTCCCCTCTCCTCCCTTCCCCTCCCCTCTCCTCACCTCTCTTTTCTTCTCGTCTCCCCTCCCCTCTTCTCCCCTCCCCTCCCCTCTCCTCGCCTCTCCTCTTTTCTTCTCCACTCCCCTCCCCTCCCTTCTCCTCTCCTCTTCTTTTCTCCCCTCCCCTCTCCTCCCCTCCTCTCCTCTCCTCTCCCCTCCCCTCTCCTCCCCTCCTCTCTCCTCCCCTCCCCCTTCTCCTCCCATCTCTTCTCCCTTCCCCTCCCCTCCCTCCTCCCCTCCTCTGCCCTCTCTAGAGGGGTCTGAATGACTAAGGGGGCAGCGCGAATGGGTTCCAGGCTGGGGCCTTCAATCTGGCCAGTGAAACTGTGGGGTCTCTTCACATAGCACCGTGGCTCCTCACATAGCATTTGGTTGCTGCTTGGTGTTCAGAGCAACCTGCTGTGGCCTCCTCTGGAGAAGGTTGGGCCCTCAGGCCTGTTCCCCAAGGCAGTGCCCAACATCCACTTCAGCTTCTGTTACTCTGGACCTGCTGGTATATATGGCCCCAGCAGCCTAACCTCCCTTTTCCGCTCTTTTAAAGCTCCAGAAGCAGGGACCAGTATGGTCGAAAGAGAATGGTTAGGGGCCAGCATTCTGGCATAGCAGGTTAAAACCATTGCCTGCAATGTCAGCGTCTCATATGGGCCCGGTTCGAGTCCCAGCTGCTCCACTTCCAAGCTGGTGTCCTTGAAAAGCGGCAGTGCTTGGGTCCCCCTTGTAAGACCTAGAAGAAGCTTCAGCCTGGCTCAGCCTTGACCATTGTGGACACTTGGAAGTGAACCATAAGATGGAAATTTTCTCTCTATCTTTCTCAATCTCACTCTGTTTCTAAGTTTTCCAAACAGAAATAAATTCTTAAGAGAGAGAGAGAGAGAGAGAGAGAGAGAGAGAGAGAGAGAGAGAACGGCCAGGCCAGAGGATCAGCCTTACTTCCTTGGCTGGCCCAGGGACACTGCTGGGAAGAAGGAATTCTGCATGGCCCTGCCCACCGGCCTCCCAGAGCAGACTGTGACAGTGGCTTCTTAGAGGCTAGAGTCCTCGCCTTGCGTGCACCAGGATCCCATATGGGTGCCAGTTCGTATCCCAGCTACTCCACTTCCCTTCCGGCTCACTGCTTGTGGCCTGAGAAAGCAGTCGAGGACGGCCCAAAGCCTTGGGACCCTGCACCCATGTGGGAGACCCATAAGAAACTTCTGGCTTTGGATTGGCTTAGCTTTGGCCATTGCAGCTACTTGGGTAGCAAACCAGCAGATGGAATATCTTTCTCTGTTTGTCTTTCACTGTATAAATCTGACTTTCTAATAAAAGTAAATAAATCTTAAAAAAAAAAACAGAAAAAGAAAGTGGCCTGTTAGGGCAGCATTGGGCAGACTCCAGAGGGCAGTTCAAGGTCTCGTCCAATGCACCCAGCCGGGGGAGAACCAGACTCCATCAATGACAGTCGGTGTTAGAGGTCTCCTATGTGGCTTGTCTCTGCCAGTCTCCCAACAAGGCTGGGCAGGGGCAAGACTGACTGCTACAACCAAATACAGGCTGGGTGCTTGCCAGGGTCAAGGTGCTGGCATTCAGGGAAATTGGAAAATAGGGTCTCTCATTTATCTATTCAAGATTTATATGTTTATTTATAAGGCAGAGTTATACAGAGAGAGGCGGAAACAGAGATTTTCTATACTGGAATGGCTGGTTCAGGTTGCAACCAGGAGCTGGGGGCTCCATGTGGGTTTCCCACGGGAGTCCAGGGACCTCAGCACCTGGGCCGTCCGCTGTTGCCTTCCCAGGCACATTAGCAGGAAGCTGGACTGGAAGTAGAGCAGCCTTGACACAAACTGATAGTAGGTTCTCTTTTTCTTTAAAACACTTATTTTTATTTGAAAGACAGAGTTAGAGAAGGAGACAGAGAGATCTTTCATCCACTGGTTTACTCCCCCCCGACCAGTGACTGGAGCTGGGCTTATCCGAAGCCAGGAACCAGGAGTTTCTTCCAGGTCTCCCACATGGGTGCAGGAGCCCATGGCTTTGGCTCATGCTCTGTTGCCTTTCCAGACCATTAGCAGGCAGGACCTTGATGGGAAATAGAGCAGGTGGGACTCAAACCACACCTGCTTGGGATGCTGGTGCTTCAGGCAGCTCTGTGTGTTATGCCAAGGTGCCGGCTCAGTAAGTTCTCTGTTGAAGCAGTGTTTTGCTGCATTTTATTTGTTTGTTCATTGATTCATTCGACAAACATGTATTATGGTCTTAGCTCTGTCCCAAGCATCGTACTTGTCAGTGATTGGCCAGGCACAAACGATGCCCTGCAGGATCCCAGTCTGGGTGTGTGTGGGGCTGACGGAAGACACCCATTGATCAGCAATGCACAGTCAGGGCAAAGAGGGACCCGTGCGCAGGACTGTGGGCTCCCGCTGGAGGCTTTGGAGGAGGAGGGGGTCCCTGAGTCGAGTGGCGAAGGATGAGGAAGGGGCCAGTGTTGTGGCGCAGAGGATTAAGCCTTGGCCTGCACTGCTGGCATTTCGTATGAGCACCCATCTGAGGCCTGGCTTCTCTCCTTCTGGTCCCGTTCCCTGCTAGTGCCCCTGAGAAAGCAGCAGCAGATGGCCCGAGGGCTTGGGCACTGGTACTCATGGGAGAGACCGGTTGGATTTCCTGATTCCTGGAGCTGGCAACTGTGGTCATTGGGGAAGCGAACTAGCAGACGGAAGCTCTCTCTCTCCCTTTGAAACTTTGCCATTCAAATAAACAAAAATAAAGACTGTGTGAGCACTGGGGGGTGGATGAGGCCGACAGTCTGGGTGGAGGAGAGAGCAAGAGCAGAGTCGGGGCAGGAAGAAGTGTGTGTGTGTGTGTGTGTGTGTGTGTTAGGAGAAACGAGGGTTACCAGGTGACGCAGGACAGGGAGTCAGGCTGCATCAGGAAGATGTGTGCACCCTGTGAGGGGAAGTTGAGTTTTACTCTAAGGAATGGGAAGATGCTGAAGAGAAGAGTCAACTTGAGTCACTTTGGCCCCGAGTATTAACTGGGTCTGAATTTGTTGCAAATCACAGTTGGGGCCAACTCCGGTGCCTAGCCTGCGACTGACTTCCCAAAGGGAAACACCTCGGCTGGCCCTGCTTGCAGGCAAGGCTGTGGCCTGCAGCTCAGAGGATGGTGAAGGCTGCATGGGCCCCCTCTGAATGTTTTTCTGGGTTGGGTGGAGGTGGCACGGCAGGGGAGGAGGTGGCAGCAGCTCCAGGTCCCCCTCTTTGCTCTGTGAGTCCCGCTCACAGAGCAGTCCCAGCAGAGCCCAGGTTGCTCTCACTGGTTGGAGTTGAGTCCCTAGCTCATCCCTGGAAGGTGCTTGATGGGGTCATGCGCCTGCTCCCAGCAGGCAGATGTGGGGGGTCAGCCATGTGGATTAAGGGGAGTGGGTTAATTTCCCACAATAAACCCAGGATGCTGGGACCAGGGGAAGGGAAGAGGCTGCTGGGCTGGAGACAATGGCCGCCGATGGCTCCATGTGCGTGAGACGGGCAGAGTGCGTGACTCTACAGACACAGTGCTGCTTGTGGGCATGAAGGCAGGCTGGGGCAGGCAATGATGCTCAGTGTGTCAGCACTGTCCTTCAGGAAGGTGGCAGTGTTTGGGGCTGGGCAGAGGTGATGGTTGTGCAATATTGGGAATATACTCAATGCACCTAATTATTTACTATTATTATAAACACTACACGTCTTTTTCCAAAAAGAGTTACTAATTTATTTGAAAGGCAGAGTGACAGAAAGAGTGAGGAAGAAATAGAAAGAAATCTTCCACCCGCTGGTTCATTCCCCAAGTGGTCACAATAGCTAGATCTGGGCCAGGCTAAAGCCAGGGGCCAGGAACTCCATCCTGATCTCCCCCCACCATCATGTGTTGCCTTTCCAGGCGCATTAGCAGGAAGCGAGATTGGAAGTGGAGCAACCGGGACTCGAACTGGCATTCTGGTATTGGATTTCAGCATCCTAGGGCGTGGTCCAATGTACTGTGTCATGCACGGGCTCCAAGCTGTTCGTTTTAAAGTGGTGACTTTTATTTCCTGCAGATCTTACCTTCATAAAGAATGAAAACTGCTGTCATTGCCTTCACACCTTCCCACCCATCAGCACCCCAGGATGCTGTCTCGTCCGCCGGGGCTGCCAGGCCATGTGACTCTTCCTTCCATCCTCTTTCCTCCTGAAGTCTCAGAGGGCTGAAGCTTGGAGAGGATGTAAGAGCCAGGTGATGCTGTGCAGGGGGCAGCTGCCAGCAGGGACCGCCTCGGCCGTGGCAATGACCCAGTGCTCTTGTAGCTTCCTGGCAGTTGGTGTGAGATACCAGGGATGTCTTGTTCAGGGAGAGCTTGTGGAGGATTTTGCTGGGCTCCCTTAGAGCCACTGCACTTGTTCTCCTGCTTTGGGCAAATTGGGAGTGTCCGCTCCTTGGGGTCCAAGCTACTGCTCCAGCCAGCCGGAAAGACTCGGAGAGCCAGATTTCCGTCATTGCTTGGCACCGGGGTGCTCAGTGACACCACTGTCAGAGGGCTGGTCCAGGGAAGAGCCGTTCATTCACCCTGGGGCTGCCAAGGGGAGGAGGGTTTGGCTCACTCTCTGAGTCTTCCCAGAGCCTCCAGGCTGTGCTGGGGCCGAGCCTCGTGCTGCCCAAGGCGCCCAGGTAAGCCCACCCTGGCCGCGTCGGGCAGTAGACCTTCTACCTAAACTCTCTCTCCTGAGCACTCAGCTAAGCTGGCTGTGGCTAGCTGGGGGCATCTGCGAACTGGTGCTGGGAACGTCTGGTATGGATGTGGGTCCAGTTGCTTTGCCCATGCAATGCTCTTGGCTACTATTCTGGGCTGGCCTTGGGCTGACCATGGTCCTGCAGCCAGGTGCATCGGGTCACTGGGCTAGGCTCTCTGCCCCCACCAGATCCTCATGGGCAGTCTGCTGCAGAACCGCAGAGGCTCTATGGCTGCTTTCTGAGTTTCACCTACATGCTGAAGGTCCGGAATGTCCTGTGAAAGAGCCCGCATTCTGCTCCTGATGGCTGAGGATCCACCTCTCACCTGTGTGCTGCTCAGTCTCCACGCTGTATGGTGGATACCTAGCAGGGCATGGCAGGGCCAGTTGGGAGGATTCCAGGTGGTAGCCTGGGTTCAAACCCTGACCACCAGGCCCAGGGAGTCGAACAAACCCCTGCGCTGCACAGGCTGCCAGGGTTCCCATCTGTGACAAGGGGTGTTGACACTACCCCTTGGCAGTGGCCCCCATGGTCCAAGTCCACCCAGACCCTCAGAACACCATTTTATCTGGACAGAAGAGATATTTGCAAATGTCCTTCCAGATCTCCAGGTGACATGTGCCAGAGACCAGAGTCCTTCGAGGAAGAGGAAGGGATGTGGAGAGAGACAGGGCAAGGATCCCAGGATGAGCGGGGCCGCCAGGGGCTGGCTGTGTCCAGGAAGGGCCTTCCCAGCGCCCGTGGAGGAAGTAAGACTTGCCCACACCTTGACTTTGGATGTCCAGACTCCTAAACTGCGGAGAATGAGCCTACGTTGCTTTAATGCGACCTTGTTGGTCCTGCGCTTTTGTGGTGGTCGTATCATTTTGGGGAAGTACTACACCCTCTGCTAGGTTGGTCATTCCTGCCATGTCGGACACACAGCGGCACACAGCACGCGCACCATCAACAACACTGTACCCTGAGCCACCTTCCCGGGGGCCCCCGTGGCCTCCACGCTGGCGTTCTTACCCTGACCAGCTGCCAGTAAGGGAAAGCAGGGAGGAGAGAGGAGGCTGGAGAGTGCTCGCCCGGCTGGAAACACAACGTGCAGACCAGCTGACATGCTAACAGGTCCCGCCCAGGAGGGAGGCCGCTGGTGACCTCATGCTCAGCAAAGGCCCCTCCCGGCACTGCCCAGCCCAGCGATCCCAGCTGCCTGCAAGCACATGGCAGGACAGCCAAGGCTGGCCTGGCCAGATGAGCATCTGGAGGCTTCTGGGGCAAGGCAAAGGGTTCTGGTTCTCTCCACCCTCCCCTCTCCTCCACTCGATGAACACACTGAACATGTGCTACAGCTGTGTGGGGAGAGCTGGGTCAGCTTTCAGAACACCTGGCTGTACAAGGGACTTGGTGCAGATGGGGAAACTGAGGCACAGAGGGGCTAAGGGCTTACTTGAAGCTCCGCAAGAACTGGTCCTGGGCCACGTCCTGGACAGGGTCAGCTCCCTTGCTCCAAGTTCCTGCAGGTGGGCGTGGCGAGAGGCGGGCTCTGTGCCTCTGGGCCTGCAGGGACAGCTGTCTTTTCCTTTCCTTACTTTGTTTTTCTTTCTTTTTAAAGATTTTATTTATTTTATTGGAAAGACAGATGTACAGAGAGGAGGAGAGACAGAGAGGAAGATCTTTCGTTCAATGATTCACTCCCCAAGTGGCCGCAACGGCTGGTGCTGCGCCGATCCGAAGCCAGGAGCCAGGAGTTTCTTTCCGGGTCTCCCACATGGGTACAGGGTCCCAAGGCTTTGGGCCATCTTTGACTGCTTTCTCAGACCACGAGCAGGGAGCTGGATGGGAAGTGGAGCTGCCGGGATTAGAACTGGTGCCCATATGGGATCCCGGGGCGTTCCAGGTGAGGACCTTAACCATTACGCTATCACGCCGGGCCCTCCCTTACTTTCTGAAAGCAAGCACACCTCCCTACAACACGATTTTTGCTCCACTGGCTCCCTCCACCGCAGAGGAAGCTTTCCCAGGCTTTGGGTCTGGGCTCGTGCTGTGGAGGACTGTGGAGCTGATGGGGACAGCGTGTTTGGCATTGAGCTGGACCTTCTGAGGGTCTGGCCCATGCCAGTCCCTGACCTGCCCCCAATCTTCTATTGCAGGCTCTGTCCACATGAGCCAACTTGGCCTCAGGCCTTGACTCAGGCCCTGGAGCAGCGGGCAGGGCTGGTTGGAGCTCCCTAAGGCTTCTGCTGGTTTATTTTACCATCCTTGCTTGAAGCCAATGTTTAAGCATCACCAAGGCAACAGCCCAAATCTCCAGGCCCTCGGCCCCATCCAGCCACACACATGGGGCGGGGCCGGGCAGTGAGGAGAGGGGAGAGCAAGGAAAATGAGTCAACCACTCCCCACCCTCCCCAACCACCTGGGAAAACAGTGACCAGAAAAACAAAGCGGCTTCTCTTGCAGTGTGACGGGGTGCTTCTGCCGCAGCACCGCAGAGCCGGCACGACCCCTGCGCTCCTGTTTTATTTTTGCTGTTGGAACCCTTGGATTTTCAAGGACCTTAAAGTTTGATACACATAAGGGAAGCATGCAAGTGTCGGTGTGCGACTCTGGCACACATACAATTGCCCCAGTGGAGTATGCCCTTTGTGGCACCCAGGACCAGGAGCAGCCCTGCCCCTGCCCAGCAGCCCCTGCACCTTGAAGGGGAGCAGCACCCCAGTGTCTCCCATGTTGGGTAGTTTTGTCTGTCTCTGTATCTGATGTAGTCTTTGTGTTCTGTATTCTCTTTGGGGGTGAAAACCAATCACAGTAAAAAATTTTTTTTTCTTGTTTAAAGAGCTATTTATTTTATTTGAAAGGTAGAGTTACAGAGAGAGAGAGAGGACTTTCATTTGCTCATTCACTGCTCGGAAGGGCACAGTTGCTGGGGCTGGACCAGGCCCAAACTAGAAACCAGGAACTTTGTGCGGGTCTCCCACATGGGTGGCAGAGGCCCAGCTGCTTGGGCCATCAGCTGCTGCCCCCCAGGCACAGCAGCAGGGAGGTGGGACAGTGGAGGAGCAGTGGGCTCACGAGGCTCCATCCCAGCCTCCTGTGTGGGTGGCAGGAACCCAGGTACGCCCTCACCTGCTGCTTCCCAGGCACAGCAGCAGGGAGGTGGGACAGTGGAGGAGCAGTGGGCTCACGAGGCTCTATCCCAGCCTCCTGTGTGGGTGGCAGGAACCCAGGTACGCCCTCTCCTGCTGCTTCCCAGGCACAGCAGCAGGCAGCTGGAGCAGAAGCAGAAGGGTTGTGGGATCGTACGTAGCTTTGTCACTTCACAGTGTTAGACCTCTGAGCATCATTTTGACTGGGGTGTCTCCAGAAGCATAACTTTATGCACTCCCCCAGAGGCTCTCACATCTCCTGCAGGATGCCTGTGGCAGCCCACTCTCTCCACAGCCCCTCCATCCCATTTTGGTGCCTCACTGGGCCATGGCAAGGTTTCCAGCTGCTCTGGCCTGATGGTGACCGTGTCCCCGGGCCTAGCGCTGCTGGCTCAGCACCCTGTGCCCTAGGTTCCCAGGCCTGCTGAGGTGTCTGCTGCTGCACAGGGTGGTGGTCCTGGTAATTCCCAGGCACTGGTTCTTACAATTTCCAGTTCTGTGTGGACCGCTGCTTTGGACGGAGAAAAACACCTGCTTGAGGAAGCAAAGCGAGGGACGCACCACCCAAGCCTGATGCAGGATTCTCATCACCATGGTAGTACACTCAGGATGAACAGAGCGAGGCAAGGAAACATCGAGCATTGCTGCACTTCTGCCTGCCATGCAGGTGACAGGGCCTCGCCTGGGGAGCTCCACCTGAGACCACAGCCTTGCCCATGGGGGGCCGGTCAGGGGGTCTGCCTCATGTCTCCTCCGTGGCCCTCTTCCCTGTGAAGCTTGTCCCTGTCAGTTTAGTTGCGGTGAGAACAGAAGCCGTGCCCACTCCCTGCAGACCTTTGTTCCAGTCCCAGGTATGTGAGCCGGGTCTCTTTATGATTATTTCTAAAGTATTTACTCATTTATTTGGAAGGCAGAGTGAATGAGCAAGCGTGTGAGAATCTTCCATCTGCTGGTTCATTCCCCCAAATGCCAGGGCGAGGCTGAGCCAAAACCGGGAGCCAGGTGCTCTGTCCAGGTCTCCTGCATGGGTGGCAGGGGCCCTCGTGCTTGTCCATCTTGAGCCATCTTCCACCGCCTTCCCCGGTGCATCAGCAGGAGGCTGGATTGCAAGCAGAGCAGGGACCTGAGCCCATGCTGGTGCTGGAAGTGGCGACCCGGTTCCCTCTGCCACGACACTGGCCCTCTCTGGTGTTTCTTCATCCTCTGTGTGCACCTGTGTTGCACTTGGCCTTTGGGCCTCTCAGAGGGAGAGGGCACCTTTCCCTCTGCATGGACCTCTTGCCTCAGGCAGGGGTGAGTGTGTGGTTAGGGGCTGCCCCTAGAGCTTAAGTGCTGCGACCTGGAGTGCAGCCCTGAGCCCACCCTCTCAGGAAGCCCTGGGGACTCCTGGGAGCAGTCAGCAGCCCACTTCCAGCTCCTGGGCCAAGCCCCTGCCCTCTGCCATAGTCCTCTCTGTACCTGACACTTCAGCTCTCCGTGCCTCTTACTCCAGAGAGCCCTCCCAGGTTGTTCATCCTGCCTCCCCTGACCTGTGTGGAGTGGTGGCCACTGCTTGGTGGAGGCCTCCCCCAGGGACACGGGCACCTGCCTCTTCCAGTCCTGAACTCGGTTTCCAGGGTGTCACAACATGCGTGGGACGGGAGCCAGCAAGGGGCCCGTGCAGGGTGGTGTTTTTCTACAGGAGATTGGGTTAGTCTAACCTGCAGGGTGGGGTTGTTGCCACCTCCTGCAGAGCTCTGTAGATACGGGCAAGGGGTGAGGGGTGGTGTCCCAGCCCCTTGTTTGCACCCCTGAGTGAGGGGTGTGTGTGTGGGTGGGTGGGTGCTGTCCCACCCTGTGTCTCTGCTCCTCTCCTTTGTCTTTTGCTTGCTTTCTTCCTTTATTGCTTCTTTTTAATAAGCTTGGCTTCATATTTTCTCTAAACCAAACCATCTGTGCACAGGCTCTGATACCTGATGGGGAAGAAAGCAGAAAGCTAGCAGCCAGGGGAGGCAGGGGTTAAATGTCACACAGTGGGGCCTGGGGTGGCAGTCCTCGCCTGGTGCTCTGAGGTGGCTGCCCCTCTTCCTGCAGCTGCCTTGGCGGGTCTCCGGATCACCTGCCTATGGCTCCAGGCCTGCTGGCGGGGGGCTGGCGTGGAGGAGCGGGAGAATGAGATGGCTGAGTGAATTCTGGCTAGAAAGTGGCCAAGTGATGGCTGCGAGGGAATATTCTGAGCTGGGAATGCTCTGAGCCCAGAAAAACAATCCAACAACAATGTGAGTGCCTAGGTGACAGGGAAAAAAAAGGAAAGAGAAGTCTGCCTGGGAACAGATTTCTTCCTCCACGGCCAAGGTATTCGTAATTCCCGCAGTAGGGAGCAGAATGTTTCCTCAGGAAACTGGGAAAAGCTGTTACCAGTGCCTTCTGCGGGGCTTGTAGCGGCTGCTTGTTCAGTGCCGAGGACCAGGGCCACTGGGCGGTGGGCGGCGGGGCTGCCATGGCTGTGACCCCGGCTGTCCCTCTGTATCCCGGCCCAGGAGGGGGGAGGCTCGGAGTCCAGGCAGTGTGCAGCCCAGACAGAGGCCAGAACTCAACAGAGACTCTCACAGTGGTAATTTTCTTCTTACCTAAAGAATCAAACTTTTAAAAAAAATCCAAATGCAGTCGGCAATGAAATTGGAATGAATTTGTGCTTCTGTGGGTTGTAGCTTCTTTCTCCGGGAAGTGCATGCCTGCTTTCCTGGTTCACTCAGGACTGGGCTCAAGCTGGGAGTCAGAGCTCCACCCAGGTCTCCCATGGGGTGCAGGGCCTCAAACACGTTGGCCTCTTCTGTTGCCTTCCCCGTGCGTCAGCAGAGAGCTGGGTCAGAAGCGGAGCAGCTGGACTCAAGCCTGCTCTCTGATATGGGCTGCCAGAGCTTAATCTGCCGTGCCACAACGCCGATCCCTGGTGTTACCTTGTCTTAGCTTGCTTTCGTGCACACTGTTTTTTAAGTGGGGAGGAGGGTAGGCAGGGAGTGTGACCTGTTGTGGGGTGTGAGCAAGATCACACCAGACAAACCTAGGGTTTATTACGGAGTCTTTATTAACCAAGCCTGGTGATAACAGGACCCACTAGAAATAGCAAATCACAAGTCCATAAAGCAATCAAGTCATTCAGAAACCCAAGAGGAATAAATGGTCATTACCTTGCAGTCCATCAGTTAAAAACTGCAGACCTATATCCCAGCTTCCCCAGCAATATAAGTTATCCTAAGAGACTTGCAACGAATAACCTGGACACACTCACAAAGCTGCAGACATTCACCTTGCCCTGGCTTCTCTGCCCACACTCCATCACTGCCAGGCCTCACCCCTCCTGGAACTCCTGATAGTACACACATTAGAGATACAAAGCATCTTAGCATTGGCATCTTCACTGTCCCACCCAAGCAGTGAACACAGGGTGAGGAATACATTCACACAGGGGCCGTGCTCAGGGCCGCCTGTCCTCAGTCTGTGCTTGGGAAGCCAGAGAGCAAGCAGGTACCAGGGAGGCCAAGAGTCAGAGTGCTGGAGCGACGGAAGCACGTGACCCTCCCTGTCATGCGGGGGCTTGCGAAGGGAGTGGTTACACACAATTCAGTACCGCCCCCTCTCGGGTTCCAGGTGAGGATAGGTGAGCGTCACAGGCCGGCAGGAGGGAACACCTAGGTGATGGGGGAGTGACCCTGAATCAGCTGCCTACCCTGCCACGTGACCCAGCATCCCAGCTTACCGGGCAGCACTGTGAGACTGTCTATGCTGAAACCGAAAAAAGTCCCAAGTAAACCAGGCAGGAGTTAGTCACCTTGGGGGCGGGGGCAGCCAGAGAGAGAGAGGGCACAGTTCCTCTGGGAATCCCAGGTGAGCACCCCAGGGCTTATCCAGAAAGGATTGGAGGTGGGGGAAAGCAAACAGATAACCTGGAGGGACAGGGATCAGAGCCATGGCTATATGGAGGTGGTAGACAAGGCGGGGCGCTGTCAGGAGTCGGCAGGGCGACCAGAGGACAGTTCTACCCCACTTCGCCTTGACCTCTGGCATCCACTGTATGGCTGGAGGCCTCCGCCGAGGACACTGACCTCTGCTGCTTCTGATGCATCAGTGCATCTTGCCGGGTCATGCAGACACCAGATGGGTTGGCCAGCCAGCCCAGGGGTGGGAAAAGGGGCTATTTGCAGCCTCCAGACCTACCCGTCTCTAAGTTTCCAGTCAGTTCTGGTTACGCTGGCTCCAGCCAGCCGGCCCCACGCAGCTTCTAGAAGCTGACCTCCGGAATTTCTGTCTAGCATGCTGTTTCTGCAGTGTCTCGGGTGGGGTAGCTCTCCATTTGTTTCAGCGCTTTAAATTCAGTATTGCTAAGATGCCTGAGATGACCTAGGAGAACCTTGAGAGCATCACCGGAAGCAAGAGGCTACCTGTTGGACGATTCCATTTCCATGAGTTGTCCAGAAAACGTAACTCCCAGGAGGCAGAGGGCAGAGTGGTGTCTGCCAAGGCCTGGGGGGGAGGGGGAAGGAGGGCAGTAGTGACGTCAGTGGGCATGGGGGGTGTTGATGAAAATATCCTGATATTTATGTAACCCAGAGAATGTACAAAAAGCCAGGGAGCTGTGCCCTTTACAGTGGTAAATTTTAGGTACGTAAATTCTACCTCAATTTTAAAACTACTGTTTAGGGTATTGAGTCTCTCTGACAGTAACATGTAGATTTTATGGAATCCCAATCAGAATCACAGCAAGCCTTTTTTTGGGGGAGGGGGTGGGCGAAGATGGGGGAGGGGTAGACCTTGACAAACATTCTAAAATGCTAATGGACAATGCAGAGGACCAAGTCAATGGCTCTGGACTGGAGGAGCCACACCACGATGAAGACTTCAGCCCTCCAGATTTCAAGACTGGATGCAAAGCTACAGGGCTGTGACACTGGCCTGAAGACAAATAGATCAATGGAATGAAACGGAAAGCCTGGAAATACACCCAAGCTAATGTGAATGACAGATTCTTTTTTTATGATTTTACATATTTTTATTCTTATCATTTTATGATACAGTTCCATAAGTCCTGGGATTTTCCTTATCCCCTTCCTAGTCCCTCTCCTCAACACTGAGTTCCACTCTATCATTGCTATGGTATAGTTCTCCATACACAGTCACATGTCCATCATTGCGGGCATGCACAATGGCAGAGTTCAACATACTCTTGTGAAGATATAGTTAACAGAGTGGGTCTCAGGATGGGGTGTCTCAAGCCTGGATGCCAGAAGACAGCCACCATGTGCACATGGTGAGCTGTCCCCGGGCAGCCGGTGCTCCATTTGGTGCCAGGCTCCGCCTGCTGGCCGCCTGGCCTGGACCTCTTGGCTTTTGCTTCTTTGAATTGCTGCCTAGGTAGCTCCAGGTTGAACCCACTATGTTTCTGGGACGTGAATCAATCCTAAAGACAGTAACTCTTCCTTTGTAGAACCTGTAATCATTGAACAATGCTGACCACCAAATACCAGTCCATGCAAAAGCTATGGCTTGGGGCTTGTCCATCAGAATCATATCCTGTTACCTGACATGATGATGGATCAGGAGATGGGTCACATTAAGCAGGGCCATTACATTAACTAGCACTCGAGAACCGTATCTGGGGGTAGATTCTGTGGGGTATTTGTGGGCCAAACCCTGTAGAAATTCTAGCCCCATTGGTTAGCTCAGAAGTTGGAATGGTGACAGACTAAGCTAGGTGTGACCAAGGAGCCTGCCATCAATCACAGGTAAAGGAACCCACAACAGTCTGGACTGGTCAAGGCAGCAGCACCCAAATGTGCATCCTGAATAGGGTGTGGGGTGGGCTGGGCTGCAACGTTCACCAGCTCATACAAGGTCAAATGGAAGGCCAGACTTTGCCAGAACCTGGCCTAAACCCAATGGCATGTATGAGAACTGGGTCTGGGAGTGGATCAAGTGGAGGAACTTGGGAAACTCTTTTGCCGAGTCATAGCTCCCGCTGGTGAACATGTGGTCCAGACCTGGGAGTTGGACGAGCTGGGCAAAGTAGCTCCAACAGCTGGCTAATGTGTCAATTGGTAATGGAACAGGGTGGACCGGGCAGGACTGAGCAAACCTTAGCCCACAAGCAAAACTAGAGACCAGGATGGAGCACAGGTAATGCTGAGCTAGGCTCATATACCTACTGGTCTGCGGGAGCCAGGAACGCTAAGCCACAGTGTCTAAGGCAGAGGTCGGGACAGGTGAGGGGCTGAGCCAAGCTGAGTCAGAGCAACCACTGGCATGCACGTGATCTATGGCTGGGAACAGCCCTGGTTGGGAGCTCAGGGGACAACCCCAGCTGGGTTGAGGTTCCCACCAAGGGGCGCGTGTGCTGGAACCGGGGCTGTGTTCTGATTAGGATATGGTTGTAGTCTCCCTTGGCACAAGTGTGGACTGGGATTGGATGCACTGAGCCGGGCCAGACTCCAACATCCTCTGGTGTCCTGGAGGACCAGGGTAGATGTGGGATGGACTAGGCAAGGTCTCAACTCCTACTGAGCCATGTGTGAGCCATATGTGGGTATGGACGAGCCATGGCTGGGCTGAAACATCCAACAGCAAGGACCAGTTTGGGTTGAAGGCCAGTCAGGAAAAGCCACTGTTCCTGCTAGGACAAGAGGTGAGCTGAATAGGGCTGGCTCATGGACCCACTGGTATGCGCAAAATCTGGCATTGAGAGAGGTTCTGATGGAGGAGCCTGGGCAACTCCGCTGGCAGGACACAGACCTGGCAGGTAAGCGCAAGAAGCATGATAGGAAACAGCCCAGAACAGGCCATGGGAAGTTACCCACTGGCATACATTTGGCATGGGTTGGGGGCAGACCAGGCTGAATCAGTTCATGTCATCCACTGGCAAATCCAAGCACCAGAACAGTATGGGTTGAGCCAGGTTCAGTCGCAACAAAAACTAGTGCACAATACAGAATGCCAAGGTGAGGTTGGCTGTACCGGATGTGACCACAACACCCAACCAGCATGCATGAGAACCAGGAATGGAGGGGGCAGAGCCAGCCGAGGGAATATGGCAGGGTTCCCTTGCTGGACAGCTACTCCCACTGGAGAGCACGAGCTGGGATGGGGGCAGACCAGACTGAGCAGGGCTGCAACACCTGTGTGCCTCATGTGGACTAGATCAGGGAAAAGCCAGGCTGGGCTGATTGTTCCTACTGGTGCAAACAAAATTAGAGTGGGTGAGTGTTGTTTGGGCATAGCCACAGCATCAGCTGGCAGAAGCTGGCACTGGGTTCTAATTCTATCAAGTCAAACCACAGAACCACCTGGAGAGTGCATAATCTGGGAGTGGGAGAGGCCTAGGGGGGAAATAATGGGCTCCTCCCTCTTGGGTTACCACTCCCACGGGAGGGCATGAAAACTAGGACAGGGGCTGGGGTGGCTAGACAGATACCCAGCAGCATCTGTGTGGGCTGCATAGTGGAGCTGGTTAGATGGAACAAAGCTTTAATACCCATTGACATGTACGAGAGCCGAATGGGGTGTGGGATAGACTGGACTAGACTGCTACACATACTGGCAAACCAGGGTAGAGGGTAGGCCTGGTGTGGGTTATTGTGGATCGCTCCAACTAGGCTGCAGCTTCCACTGGTTTATGCGAGGGCCAAATATGTGCTGGGCAGAACCAGGCTGGATTGCAACACCCATTGGTTCCAGTGGAAGTCGGGGCTGAAAACAGAACCAACCCAACGATTGCAACCACCAGCTAGCTGATCAGGGCGATGGACTGTGCCGGGCCCTGTACTTGCTAGTACATGCAAGAATCTGGTCTGGAATCACCTCAGACAAAGTTTCTTTGGGGACCTCCCCAATCAAAATGCTGGACTCAGAACTCTAACCATGAGAGACAGAAGACAAAACAGGTCAATCAACCACCTTAGCTATATGTTGGCAGCGAAATACTGGGAAAATGGAGACTCTATGATGGACTATGTCAACCAGCGGATTCTTCAAAGACCTCATAGTACTTGGAGTGGCGAGATTGGCAGTGATTCATAACTGGTGAACTATCAAAACCACTTGAGCAAGAACCTCGGAGCATGCCTTACATCTGGGACCTGGGGAGGGTGGGAAATTGGGTGGGCCTTTGCCCTAAATACCTCCCTTTACACATGAAGGAAACAATATGGAAATGATGGTCTTACCTGCTTTTCTGTAGCCCTTGGACCTTTTTACCCTGATTAACTGTGTAAAGATTGTCAAAAATAAAGGAAAAATAAATTAAAGAAAAAGAAAATATCAGGGAAACTCTGAAAAAAAAAAAGATATAGTTAACAGATTCACTGAGAATCCATCTTTGTCTGGAAGTGGAGATGCACACTGCATTGTATCCTCACATCTGGATGTGATAGTCTCTATAACACAGTTACTGTACATCCCTTTAAAAGAAAAGCCACAATACAAAATAAACAACAGGAAGAAAAAAAAGAAATTTACAATGCCATGAAGTTAAATAACATGCTACTGAATGACTAATGTGTCACTGAAGAAATGAAAAAGAAAATCAAGAACCTTCTTGAAGAAAATGATGCTACTGCAAGACTTATGAGTCATCGAAGAGTTTAATCAGAAGAAAGTGTTTTGATGAGATGAAACTAAGAAACAAAAACATTAAAATCCAAGAGATATAGTTTCCGTTGATCTTTCTTGGTGAAATATGTCTCCCGTAGGTGACAAATCGATGAGTTTTGTTTTTTTTTAATCTAGTCTGCTAATCCATGAAGTTTGATTGATGAATTTAAGCCATTTACATTCAGGATCATTATGAATGGGTGATAATTTGGTCCTGTCATTCTAGCAATGAGTCGTTCATTGATTTAGTCTGTTGTTATTTTACTGGGATGTTCTTCACATTTGCTTTGGTTTTGGTGGGCACTAATTCCTCTTCTCTGTCAAGAGAACATGTGTAAGTACCATTTGTAGGGCAGCTTTGGAAGAGGCATATTCTTTTAACTTTTCTTGACTGTAGAAGAATTTTGTTTTATTTTCAAAGACAAAGGAAAGTTTTGCTGGGTACGCTATCCTGGGTCGACATTTTTTTGCTCTTAGAATCTGGAATATGTCACTCCATTTCCTTCTGGCCTGTAGAGTTTCCTGTGAGAGGTCTCCTATAAATATAATTGGCATTCCTTTATGTGTCGATTGATTTTTTTCTCACATACACATTTAAGGATGTTTTCCTTATGTTCGATTGAAGAGAGCTTGATGATCATGTGTTGTGGTGAAGATTGCTTTTGGTTGGGAGTTCTGTGTCCCTCCTGGATGTTGTTTCCCAATTCTTTCTCTAGATTAGGGAAAATTTCCCTTATTATTTCAATGAATACACCTTTAATCCCAGCTTCTCCTTCTGCACCTACTGGGAATCCCATAACTCCTATATTTGGCCTTCCATATTATCTTTCATTTATTTATTTTTTAATAGTGTCTTTCAATTCTTGAACACATTTTTTAGCTTGACCCAGCTCTGCTTCCAGCTTTTTTTTTTAAAGATTTATTATTTTTATTGGAAAGGCAGGTTATATATAGAGGAGGAGAGATAGAGAGGAAGATCTTCCATCCAATGATTCACTCCCCAAGTGAGCGCAATGGCTGGTACTGCGCCAATCCGAAGCCAGGAGCCAGGAGTTTCTTTCCCGGTCTCCCACATGGGTGCAGGGTCCCAAGGCTTTGGGCTGTCTTTGACTGCTTTCCCAGACCACAAGCAGGGAGCTGGATGGGAAGTGGAGCAGCCGGGATTAGAACCGGCGCCCATATGGGATCCTGGCGCGTTCAGGGCGAGGACTTTAGCCACTAGGCCATGCTGCCGGGGCCCTGCTTCCAGCTTTTTGTTTGTTTCCCCCTGGTGACAGAAAATATCTTCCAATTCTGAGATTCTTTCTTCTGCCTCCTTCATTCTATTTTGGAGTCTCTCCACTGTACTTTTAGTTTGCTCCACTGTATTCTTAGTTTCTGATATATCAGCTTTCATTTGTGACATATTCCTGTGTGACATATTCCTTGAATTTCTTGAACTCCTGTATCACATGCTTCTCGTTGTTGATAAGAAGCTTTATAACAAGTGTTTTGAATTCTGTGTCCCCCATTTTCTCAATGTCTTCCTCAGTTAACTGTGAGGTTGGCAAAGGCTTTTGTTCCTTTGCTGGGAAGTCTTCAGTAATATTCATTGTGCCTCTGTCTCTTCTTTTGCTCTTGGTCATTGCACTTCTGGTTAGCAGATTCTTCTCTTTGGGGCAGGTTTCTAAGCTCTGTCACCCACAGGTCTACAGTTCAATTTTACTTATTGTGGTTGGTACACAGCTCTTTGTTTGCAGTCACTTGTGCCACTGCCTCCAGTGAGTTCCAGGTCTGGGTTCTTATGTTAGATTTCCACCATGGTCTCTGTAGCCCCAACTCCTGGCTCACCAGTCTCCACCTCCTGTGATACTGTGCTGAGGCTGTACCATTGTCTGTACAACCTTTCTTCCACTTTTGGTTGGAGCAGGTCCCAGGATTAGGGAGCCACCAGGTGTCCTATATAGCTAGGTTGTTGATGGTGCTGATCTTGTTGAAACCTGTTGATTGTTAGTTCTGAGGGCCACATGGACCTCTTTTGACCCGTACAATGCCACAGTCGGTACTATTTTCCCTGTGGGACCAGTGCAATGCAATGCAATGAGCTCATTGAGTTCTTGCTGAGCTCAGCGTATGAACAGCTCACTGTTGTCCCCTGCAGTCTTAAATTATTTGCCACACTGTAAGAAATGGTGCCTGATGTGCCACTACTAGAGTTTTTGATCTGCTGACTGTCAGGTCTGAGGGTTACCTGGACCCATCTTGGGTGGAACCTGTAGGGTGCCATGTTGTTGCAGTCCACTGAGCCTGAAATGAGTTCACACCCAGCTCAGTGCATGTGCAGTACTGTCCATAGCCCTTGCTTCCTTAAACGAATACAGCACATTTGGAGATTCTTGGGGCTACGACTTCAACAGATGGATTTTCTGGAGGGAGTGGCACAATTCAGCTTATACCAATCCTGGATAATTGCATTTGCCTGAAATTTTAGAAATTGCACAATAACCCATGGTGACTAAAAGAGACCACAGTTGCCTGGGGATGGGCAAACATGAATGTGTGCTGCTGGTGTATCAGTCGCTGCAACACCACACCATTGTTTTTGCTGCTTTCCTGTGTCTGTCAGCCTCCAGGTACCCCTCTGCTGTCATTCTATCCTCTCCTATTTCCTGGAATGTGCCCTCTCTGCTTCACACTGGCCAATGTGTCTCTGTCTTTTTAAATGTGCCCTTAACGTATTCCGCTGTCTTGATTCTCCCCAAATTTTCTCCTTATTTTTTTAAAGCGGGAGTTGCATTGGAAGTTAAGCACCTACATCTAGAACTGGCACCCATTTGGGATGCTGGCATCGCAGACTTAAACTTGTACAGATTGCCATACATGGTTCAAAGGCAGTTTGGTGGGAAAGGGATGGTCATTTCACTCAACAGAGTCCCCGATTGTAAAACCCTTGACTCAATCCTTTGAAAATAGAAAAATGACTATTACTCAAAAAATCCTGAATGGAAAACTGAAAATGTGAGCCTTCTAGAAACAACAAAAAAAAACTTAAGGTAGGCAAAAATTTCTTAGCTATGGCACTAAAAGAATGGCAGATGAACAAATAGAAAAAAATCAGACTCAATCAAAATTTAAAGCTTCTATTTTTTATGAAGGATACTGTTAAGAGACCAAGAGCATTGGTAGAAAATATTTGTAATATTGTATTGCAATACTGTATTGTAATATTGTATGTACTAATCCAATGTATTAGGAAAACTCTCAACAGTTATTTCTAAGATGGGGCAGGCATTGCGACAATAGGTTAGACCATTGTTTGTGTTACCCAGTGTCCCCTACGGGAGCTGGGAGCTGATTTCAGTCTTGTGCTATCTCTGATATAGATTCCTTCCTGTCTGGAAATCAGCCCTTGGGCTCCAGACACCCTTGTGGGAGACCTGGATTGGGTCCTGGTTCCTGGACCAATACTTTGATCTGGCTATTGGCTATTTGGAAATGAGCCAGTGAATGGAAGATCTCGCTCTCCCTCTGTCACTACACCTTTCATTTAAATGGATAAATATTTCTAAAATTATTGCCAGCACGATAGCCTAGCGGCTAAAGTCCTTGCCTTGAATGTGCCAGGTTCCCATATGAGCACTGCTTCTAATCCCAGCAGCTCCACTTCCCATCCAGCTCCCTGCATGTGGTCTGGGAAAACAGTCGAGGATGGCTCAAAGCCTTGGGACCCTGTACCAATGTGGGAGACCTGGAAGAAGTGCTGGGCTCCTGGCTTTGGACTGTCTCAGCACTGTCGTTGTGGCCGCTTAGCAAGTGAACCATCAGATGGAAGATTTTCCTCTCTGTCTCCTGCTGTCTGTTTATCTGTCTTTTCAATAAAAGTAAGTACATCTTTAAAAAATATTACTAAAAAAATTCCTTTAAAAGTGAGCAGAGGGATTTGAACTTTACTTTTGTTATGTTAACGGTTTCAATGAAAGTGGCGTCTGAGGTGCGATCCCTCTGCCTGCATCTTCTTCCTGGGGCTTGTGCGTCTCCTCTCCTGCTTGGCAAAGTTCGACTTTCTGCGCTCGCTGGCCAGTGTAGCCTAGTGAGAACCCCTCCTGGGGTGAAAATCCTGTGGCCAGTTGAGCCACTGGCCTTGCTTGCCTGGCTGTGCCTGCTGGTTGAGGGATTCTTCATGAACCTGGATGCCTCTGCTGGTTTGCCAGCCTCGACTCTGCCCTCACACTTGTGTGCTTCCTCACCTTTCTGAGTGAGAGCCCTGTACTTGCTCTTCCGCCTGTACCCTTCTGCCCCCCTCAGCCCCTGCCTCGGTTGGAAGTCACAAGGGAAAAGCTGCGAAAGGGCCTTGCACAGCACATGAAGTTTTTATTTTGCTTAGAGGGTGACCAGTATGCTCACGAAAAAAATCCTAAGTTATTAGTTTGTTAGGGGAGTGCCAATTGAAACCATGGTGAGGGGCTGGCATTGTGGCATGGTGGGTAAAGCCACCACATAATAAACGAGTCCTGGATCCTGGCTCAGCTGCTCCATTTCCCATTTAGCTCCTTGCTTATGGCCTGGGAAACTGAGGAAGGTGGCCCTACTGTATAGGTCCATGTGGGAGACCAGGATGGAGCTCCAGGCTCCTGGCTTCAGCCTGGCTCAGGTTTGGCCATTGCAGCCCATTTGGGGAATGAACCAGCAGTTGGAAGATACTATTCTCTGTCTCTCCCTATACTTTCATCTTTCAATAAATAAATAAGTCTGGGCCCACAGTGATGGCTCAATTAGCTAATCTTCTACTTCCAGTACCGGGATCCCACACAGGCACTGGTTCATGTCCCAACTGCTCCACTTCCCATGCAGCTCCCTGCTTGTGGCCTGGGAAAGCAGTCGAGGACGGCCCAAAGCCTTGGGACCCTGCACCTGTGTGGAAGAAGCTCCTGGCTGTTGGCTTCGGACTGGCTCAGTGCCAGCCGTTGTGGCTATTTGAGGAGTGAAGATTGAGTAAAAGATTGAGTGCTCTTTCTCTCTGTCTCTCCTCTTTAAATCTGCCTTTCCAATAAAAATAAATCTTTCTTTAAAATTAAAGACCCTATTTTCAAATCAAATACAGCACATTTGGGGATTCCTGGGCTACGACTTCAACAGATGGATTTTCTGGAGGGAGTGGCACAATTCAGCTTATACCAATCCTGGATAATTGCATTTGCCTGAAATTCTAGAAATTGCACAATAACCCATGGTGACAAAAAGAGACCACAGTTGCCTGGGGATGGGCAAACATGAGTATGTAAGAAGAATGATCTTTGGGTGTGGCAGATATGTTCATTTTCCTGACTCTAGAGATCATTTCATGCATGCACACGCATATCAAAAGTTATACTTTGCGGAGAGAGATGAGGCATGAGCCACAAAGCCCACGATGAAGAGGGCTGGAGCTCCTCCTTTAGCTGAGCTTTTAAGGGTCTTGAAATGGGAGTGGTTATGCAAACCTTCCCTCCTGCCCACCTGCTCACCCTGCCCCAGTTTCCAGGTAAGCCTCATTTGACTCACAGGTAGGCAGAAAGTATTACACAGGCAGGTGAGTTGTAACTTCCAAACTCATGACGTTGAGCTAGCTTCCTAAGACCATCTCATTCCCCACTTAGGGATTTCTGATCCTTACTCTCAGGTTTGCTGAAGGATGCAGATTCTTATCTTCCTGCTGCTTAGGGGCACAGGTTCTGATGATGGGTTCAGAACTCTCTTCCTATCTCATTTAATGGATCTGTCTTTATGAGGTGGAGAATGTTTTTAGTCACTGCCAATAGCTGTGTTCCCCGTAGGGTCTTATTACTTTGAAAGGTTGTTGGATTCTGAAACAGAGGCGTTTATTAATCAGCAGGAACAAAATTGGAATTGCAAGTGGAGAGCTATGTAAGAAGGAAATATAACTTATTACTTCCCAAATGTTGGGTGTTGATGGGTTGTCCTTGTGCAGGTTGTAAAACCAGCTGGCCTGAGTATAAAGATTTTCAATGTTTCTTTTCAGCGAAGATGCCGGCAGGTGGCAGATTCCATGAACCCCTGCACAGGTTCTTCCTTGTTCTGTGAGTAAATGCTTGAAGGCCTATTTGTTAGCCATTACTACTTTAAACACAGTGTCCACAGACTTGAGTGCTTGCTGTAAAACTGGAGTGTAAGCCAAGTTACCTAAAGCAACAGCGAGGTTTTTAAAAGTAGCTTCATGCAACATGCCAGGAGCTTCTAATATTGTAAAAGATCTCACTAAGAAAAGCAGCTCCCACAGAAGATCAAGGAGAAGTAGGTAAAACATGTCTGCCTGAAAGTGCAGCAGCCTTAGGAGTGAGAAAGCAAAGACTTTATCTTTTTGCCTTTTGAAGAGGTATTTGAGATTTTACTCATCTTGCATGTAAACCTGTGAAGACTCAGAAGGTGGAGGTTTCATTCTTGATAAATCTAACTCCCGCTTGGGATGCCCTGTAATTTCACTAAGTAGGTGTATTCAACACCACCTGGCAGGGCCCCTGCCATTGAGCTCCAACTAATTTGAGGTGGAATCCCCCCTTTCACGTATGTGAATAAACTTGGTGTCCTGGAGAGCTGGCTGCTCATGAACATTGAGATTTGACACTGAGAAAATTACCATATTCTACCAGAGCCTTTTGTATTTGATCAAAATTAATAATATACTTTATCCGGTCTTGAGTCTCTGAGTCAAAAGGGGTGTCAGAGGTTTTGGTTATTAACCCAAATGCTGGAATCCTATTCTACAAGTCCCAACCAGCCCCAGAAATGTCTTTAGCTGCTTTCTTGTCTGTGGTGGCCTGCTTCATGAAGTAGCTTCTTTTTCTTAGTTGAAAGAGTGCAGTAGCATCATTTTTTTCGAGAAGGTTCTTGATTTTCTTTTTCATTTCTTCAGTGACACATTAGTTATTCAGTAACATGTTATTGTAAATTTCTATGTTTCTTCATGTTGTTGATTTTGTATTGTGGCTTTTCATTTAAGGGGATGTACAGTAACTGTGCAATGAGCCTGTCATATCCAGATGTGAGGATACAATGCAGTGTGCATCTCTACTTCCAAAGACGGATTCTCAGTGAAGCTGTTAACTATATCTTGACAACAGTGTGCTGGACTCTCTGCCAATGTGCGTGCCCACAATGATGGACATGAGACTGTGTATGGAGAACTAAATCATAGCAATGATAGAGTGGGACTCAGTTGGGGGAGGGCAAGGGACTTGGGAAGGGGATAGGGGAAATCCCAGGGCCTATAGAACTACATCCTAAAGTAATAATAATGATAATAACAAAGAAGTAAAAATTTAGCAACTAATGAGATAAGAGTATCTTTTACTTAATACACTAAAGCAAAGTCTCTGAGAGCCAGATTCACTATTAATTCTAATAACACAACTTTGAAGACAAAGGTTTTGTTTTTTAAAAGTCTTATTTACTTTTATTGGAAAGTCAGGTTACAGAGAGTAGGAGAGACAGAGGGGAAGTTCTTCCATGTGCTGCTTCACTTCCCAAGAGCTGCATTGGCTGGAGCTGTGTCGGTCCAAAGCCAGGAACCCAGAGCCTTTTCCTGGTCTCCCATGTGGGTGCAGAGTCCCAAGGCTTTGGGCCGTCCTCGACTGCTTTCCCAGGCCACAAGCAGGGAGCTGGATGGGAAGCAGAGCTGCTGGAATTAGAATCAGTGTCCATACGGATCTCGGTGCTTGCAAGGTGAGAGCTTTAGCTGCTAGGCTACCGTGCCATGCCCACAGGTCCTTCTGATTTAACAAATCAACTCTGTGTGTGACATGTGATGTCCGTGATCACCTGAGGCTCTCAATATGTGATGCCTAGGCTGTGGAAGCCTCTTGAATCTTCAACATCTTCAGTCATTTGACCAAGCCACCAGGCACAAGGTGGAAGTTCTCTCCTCCCTTAGGAGAAGAGCACAGCCTCTTTGAGGTCTGCCTCTTTGCCCTGGGCCATGGACCACAGAGGTCCTTCACGGAGGGACACTCTGCATAGCAAAGTTCTGCCTTTCCACAGCTGAAATGCTTTCTCATGGCTTTTTGGCTGGACCACAATGCCTTTTGGGCCAATCCTGAGACCAGTGAATGCCCTTAGGCTTGCCATTCGACGAATCTGCTACAAGGACTACTACCTATGTTGGAGAATTTTCTTTAACATTCTGTAAAATTGTCATTCTCACTAGCCACCTTTATTTCTCATATACATGCACACACATTTCACCATCTAGCTCATGGGGATTTGTGATCCTTAGGAATGCATGCACAACTACACAGCTGAGCAGTCTCTCTGCAGAATGAGAACACAAATAGCAATGGCAGACATGGCAGACAGGCGAGGCGAAAAAAAAAAAAGCAGACATGGCTCTCCAGAAGCCCAGTTATGCTTACACATTTGACTTGGATTCAATGTATCACCTGTAATTTTGGCAGCTTTTATACCCAAACTGGGATTTGTTGTTTTACCCAGCCTGCTAGGAGACTGTATTTTGACCTGCCTGCTGAGGGTTTTCTTATTTCAACAAGCCACTGTGCCCAAGGTGGGCACCACCATTACAAAGAAAACTCTAACATATGTGAAAACACACGCATGTATTCTCAGGGCTTTTTTACAGCACTTTGAATGAGCTTAAACCGTTGCCAGCATCGCTGGACATGGGCATGCAGGAGATCACACCTCATGTTGGGAAGTGAGTTCTCAGGTGAGAAAACCAACTGATGGAAGCCTGTGCTGCTCTTTGTGAGTGATACAGGGGCTTCAAGAAGTTCATGGAGCATTTTAAAAGAGATGCCTTTGTTGTCTGAAATGCAGAGTTCCAGAGAAAGCAAGCAAGAGAGAGTTCTGCCACCCATTGCTTCACTCCACTAATGACCACAACAACTGGGGCAGGGCCAGACTGAAGCCAAGAGCCTGCAGCTCCATTTGGGTTTCCCATAAGGGTGGCAGGGCCCAAGCACCGAGGCCATGTTCTGCTGCTTTCCTAGGCTCATTAGCAGGGAGCTGGATCAGAACACTTAAAAATCAGACCAGAGCTGGTCTTGAATGTTTAAGAAAAGTATTTGGGCAAGAAGGTGAAGAAGAAGCGGACAGAGGGGAATGAGCACTGTTATTCATCTTCCCAGTGCCAGCAATGGCCTGTGTCATGGGAGATGGGCTGCAGCCCGGAGCTGGAAACTCAGTTCAAGTCTCCTGTGGGGGTGACAGGGACCCAATTACTTGATCCATCACTGCTGTCCCCCCGGACCTACATTAATAAAATCCTGAAAACAAGACTTGGGGTCAGGGATTTGGACCTGGGGGCTCTGATGTGAGATGGAGGTGTCTTGACCGTACAGCCAAATGGTGACTTGAAGCTTTGGAGCTGAGTCCAGACGGCCCTGAAGCTTCCTGGAGGCCGCCTTGTCAGTACGGGAGAACAGAGGCCACCTTGTCCCTGTTGCTCGACTTTTCCCCAGTGTTTCCATCAGACCCAGAGGGACGTCTTTGCGCTGCGTTGCCCAGAGAGCATCCTCTCTTACACAGCTGGGCATGGTTCCTGGTCCCCTTGGGCCACTCTGTGCTCCTGTTTCGGCAAGCACCGTGAACCTGTCGCACAGATGTTTGGTTCAAGGCTTCCTGACGTCGGCTCTGTGTTTGTGTGGAGTGAAGCTGGAGTAGGGCTGCGTCATGGCTACTTTCCCAGGGCCCTTAGGTGCCATCTGGGCCTCTGAGGTCTAAGCCCCTTGGTCTCCTGGGTCTCCCTTGATCTTCACGCTTGGGATCTGTGCATCTCCCCCTGGAACAAGCTGTTCCCTCCCAAGTTGGCAGGGGTCTAGCTGAGGCCTGAGACTGAGCCTGTGCATGCCACAGGCGTGGGATATACAGTTGCTAAAAGGCCAGGTGCAAAGCTGAGCACTTTGGGTCTGGCCAGAGAATGGGGAGCTGGAGGCTCAGAGCTGCAGAGGGTTGGCCGCCCTGGGCGCCCCAGAGGGGCTCAGCCCACTCTTGCTAGAGGGTGCCACACTCCTTCGCCAGCGCTGGGTCAGCCCCACTCCACCCCATCCCCAGCCAGAGGTGAGAAGCTTAGCTGCGGTGGGCGGGGTATGCCTGCCAGGAAAGATTCTCCCAAGTGTGTAACCTCTGAACCCACTGTTTCCCACGCATAGCCAGTGGGGCAGCCCGAGCATGACAATCTGAATCCACCATCAGCGCCAGCAGACCACACCCTGGCTTTGCTCCTTGGTTTGCAGCTTGTGGGGGGACAGGGGAAGGAAGGGAGAGGGGACAGGAAGGTAGGGAGGCCGATGGCCTTGGCAGGTGAGGAGGAGGGGCTGGGAGGTTGGGCTACAAAACAGGGTGAGTGTACATGTGTGTCCTGTGAGGCTGCACTGAGTGTGAGACGTGAGGACACAGGAGTGACTGCGGCAGAGTGGAAATGAGGGTAGAAGCCCCCGGGCCTGGCCGGGGGTCCTGGCTCGCCAAAGCCCCAGTGTCTGTCTGTGCACAACATGTTCCATGCTGGTCTAAGAAAGTTTCTGCCCTTTCAGCTTCATAACTGAGATTTCATGGGAGCGGTGGGAACAAGTTGGGCAGAGAAGCCGAGAGAGGATGAGACGCAGGATCCTTCTCAGAGAGAAGGCAGAGAATGCTTCGGTGCCCAACGCAGACCTTGCTTCTGGAGCCTTCTCTGCAGAGTGCTGCGTCCCCAGGGGTCATTGGCAAGTACAGACTGTATGTGAACCTCAAGTTCAAGGCTTCTCAGGCCATTGTTTCCTCCTTTGTAGTTAGAAAGACTCATCAATGTTGCTGCCTTCCGATTTTGCCAAGGAGGTACAGCAAGGACCACAGCTAAACCAGGTACTGTTTCTTTTGTTAAAGCGAGGCTTCCTTAGCTTCTCCCAGGGCGTTGCTTAATCTCAGAGTGAACAGCCCACGAATGGCCTTCAATCAGACTGTTTCAATTTCAATGAAAATCCCGCCACCTTTGGGGGTTCACCCCACCTCATGAAAGATCTGTGACTGCCATCTTCGGGCCCAGCGTGTCCTGCACTCCTGGGGTCCCTGTCTCACACCTTCTGGCCCCTGGACCTCTGTCCACCTGCAGTGGAATTTGACATTGCTGTTTGGTGAGGAGACCTTGGCCCCGTCTCTGTGTGGCACCTCTGTGGTGTCCCACGGAGTGCCTGCCTCTAGGGACACCCAGCTCTGCCGACCAGCTTCCTCCATGAAACTCAGCCCGGCCGAGCAGACCCACAGCAGAGGATGTATCAAACCCACAGGAGCAGGCTGGATTTCATCAAAAGCCTCAGTGGCACCTCCGAAGGAAGCGAGTTCCTGAACCTGACCCCGGGAGCCGCAGACATAGGCTTTTCCTCAGGCTTTGCTTCTCGGGGCGACGAGGCCCACAGAGAGCTAGCTGGAGCTAGGTGGGTGGAGGTCACTGCGGGTGGTGATGCTGGCTGACCACTAGGCTGGCGGCCTTTTCTGGTCCACAGGCTCCAGACCTTGCAGGTGGCTTCTTGAACACACCACCTGCTCAGCAAGTAAGCAAGGTCTTTTGTGAAGTTAAACATTTTGGGATGGGTTGGGGGTCAGCTTGATAGCTCAATTGAGTAACCACCCTGCTTGCAAGCACCAACATTCTATATGGGCACAGATTTGTGTCCTGGCTGATCTACTTCCCATCCAGCTCATTGCTTGTGGCCTAGGAAAGCAGTGGAGAATGGCCCAAATGCTTAACCCCCCAAAAAAACAAGCTTTTTTTTTTTTTTAAGCAGAGAGGGAGAGCGAGGTTGATATTGCATCCTATGGGTCAATCCTGCACCAGCCAGGCTGAAGCCAAGATGCAGGAGCTCAGCCCAGGTTTCCCACATGGCTGGCAGGAGCCACGTGCCTGAGTCATCACTGTTGCTTCCCAGGATGTGCATTAGCAGGAGTGGGAATTGTGAGTGGAGCTGGGACTTGAACCCAAGCATGCCAAAGTATGATGGGAGACGCAAAGGGCATCCTCATTACTGGGCCAAGTCCACCCTCAGGTGAGCAAAGTCCAACTTGCTCACATTTTTCCAAGGCCAGCCTTTTCTCCACTGACGGAGCCTGTGACAGTATGGGGTTCTCCGGTCCACTCTGGTGCAGACCTGGGCATCAGCCACTCCAAGCTGTTCCTTACTGCTGCTACTGGTGTGTGTGTGTGTGTGTGTGTGTGTGTGTGTGTGTGTGTGTGTGTGTGTGTGTGGGCAGGGATGGGAAATGATGCCTTACTTAGAAGACATAAATCAAGTCCTCAGGGGGTCAGGGTTGTGGCATAGCCAGTCAAGCCGCCTGGGAGGTTAGCATCCCCTATGGGAGCCAGCTCAAGTCCCAGATTCCCCACTTCCCATCCAACTTCCTGCTAACACACCGGGCAAAGCAATGGAGGCTGTGGCCCAAGTGTTTGGGCCCCTGCACCCACATGGGAGCACTTTCTCTTTCTATAACTTTGCCTTTCAAATAAATCCTTTTGAAAACATCAAGATCTCTGTGAAGTGTTTTATCTAAGAGAAGAACAGGTGTTTGGGAGCGGAGATAATCAGGGAAGCAGAGCCTGGGGGATTCAGTGTGGTGAGGCCAGAACTGAGATGGGGACCTGGATGGCTGAGATGGGAGAACGCAAGGGTGACCTTGACCTGAAATTCTTTGCAAAGTCCCTCCTTGGCAAGCTCTGCCATCCACTTATGTCGACATCACTGTTACCACTTTGTCATCACATGGAGGTCAAGTGCTTGGGTGGGTGCTGAGGGTGAAAATGCAAGCACACGCACGGCAGACTTACAGGGGAGGAGGGCAGGACAGGGGTAGGGCAATCTGTGGCCCGGGGAAGAAATCTTGGGGAGGTGAGAGGCTGGCGTTGTAGAGTAGCACATAAAGCTGCTGTCTGTGATATCAGCATCCCACGTGGGTTCCAGGTTGGTTTTTGGCTGCTCTGCTTCTGATCCAGCTCCCTGCTAATGCACCTGGGAAAGCAGTGGAGGATGGCCCAAATCAATGGACCTCTGAAGACACATGGGAGACCTGGAAGAAGCTGTTGGCTTTGGATTGGCCCAGTTTCAACTGTTACAGCCACTTGGGGAGTGAATCAGCAGATGAAAGATATCTCTCTCTCGGTCTCTCCTCTTATCTTTCAAATAAATCATCTTTAAAAATTTTTTTAAAAGAAATATTGAAGGAGGGCATGGGCCCACCAATGGGTCTGGGGTGGAGCTGGACTCCTCTGGAAGGAGCTGGTGCCCATAGCTGCCACCTGACTCTCGGCCACTCTGCCTAGATGGGGCCTGGGGTCAGGCTGGGGCGGGGGCAGGGGCCAGCTGGTGTGACTCAGTGACAGCCTCATGACGTGGATGTGTGTACCACCACGAGACAGCTCATGTTGAGTTCGACTGTGTGCTGGGAGTGATCTTGAAGCCCCTGCACAGGGGTGGGACTTGCCCACCCAGCTGCCACTCCCACGGCTTCCCTTGCTCAGCTAGAGCTGTGGCCAGAGCTGCCACCACATTTGTAGCTCACCCTGACCTCTCCTTCCTCTCCTGCGTCCCTCCTCCCCTCCACTCCCTGGGTCCAGCAACTCCTACCACTTGGGGTGAGCGGAGTGGTGCTGTATCCCCAGTGCAGCCATGGGTGGCATCGTCATCCACTGTCTTCCTATTGTCGTTCCTGTTAGCAATCACCAGGCAGTGCCAGGCACCCAGTCGGCCTCACTGAACTGAGTACCTGGGCTGTGGGTTCGAGAGCATTGTCACTGGGCTGTGCAGTCCCTTCCAAACATTGGGGGCACGGGGAGGAATTGAGCCTAGGGCTTCCTCGTGGCTCATTTTCACCTAGTTCCCTGTGTTCACTGCTGCTCCTGCCCCGTTCCTGCCTGGGGCTGCACCAGCCTCATAAACGGTGTGGTTGGGCCCCCCGGCCTTGGCACAGGAGTTGGGTAATTGGAGAGGGTGAGCTCCCAGTGAGATGGGCTGCTAGGGGTACAGGATCAGAGAAGCTCCCCACCTCAGGGACTCAGCCTGCCTGTACTGCCCACGCAGGCTTGGAAACCCCCACAGTGATTTTGGGAATTCTGCTGTAGCCCCTCCTGGTTTGGTGGTTTTCAACCTGCAGCCCAGCCAGCCACCTGCAGCCGTGACCCTCTCGGCCTTGGAATGCAGGAGCAGGGTGCTGGGAGCGGGGGTGGGAGGGTCTTTCCCATCCATCAGCAGGATTCTTGTGGGACAGGATTCTGAGCAAGTGTAGGAGAAGTTGCTTCTCAAGGAAGTTAAAAGAGGGATGGGATATTCTGTGCTCCTGCGAACTGCTTTTTACATGAACTAAACCCAAGGTGCAAATTCCACTCCCACCCTTCCCAGGCCTTGTGTGCTAGAACCTGTGGAGGTTTCTGAAGAGGCAAGCCTTGGGCAGTGGTGCCAGGAAAGACCCAGGTGCCCCTTGGAAATGCAGACCTGTGCAGGTGCGCCTCCCGCACCTGACACAGACAGCGGTTTGGAGTGCACTGAGGAGGAGCCTCCTTGTTACTCCCCAGGCCAGCTCACACTCCCTGCGCCCTGGTTTACCTCCATCCCTGGGCAAAGCCTCTGGCAGCTGGTGACCTGGCAGCAACTGTTGGGTAGCAAGAGCTATTACGGTCACTTCAAGTCCATGTTGACTTCTCTGCATTAGGCAATGGAGTGGATGGAGGTCAAGGCCTTTCCAGGCAGACCCTGTGGAGGAGTCAGAACACCCTGTATTCCTCCACATTTGTCATTTATATATTTTTAAGGATTATTTACTTGAAAGGCAGAGAGAGAAGGGGGAAGAAAGAGAGAGAAACCTCTCAATCTGCTGGGTCCTTCTCCAACTGCTCACACTGTGCGGGCTGGGGCCTGGTCCAAGCCAGGAGCTAGTTGCTCCGTCTGATTCTCCCACATGTGGCCAGCAAGGACCCAAGGACCTGAGCAACCACATGGTACCTAGCAGGGTACGTGCCAGCAGGAAGTGAGACTCTGAAGTAGAGCCTGGATACAAACCCAGGTGCTCCAACATGGGATGTGGGTATCCCAGGTGGCAGCCTGACAGGTGCACCAAATGCCACCCTTCCTGCATTTTCAGCCCTTTCTTCCTGCTCTCTGGTGGCCTGGGATTCTGGACAGTGGAGAGGAGGAGGGGTAGTGCTCACGTCACCCACTCTCTCCCGTGCGGGATTTGGGGCTCCCTGGGAACGCCCTGCAAGCTGGGTAGTTGTTTCCCTTTTAGGGGCTGGGACACAGGGACACATCTTCACAGGTGTTCCAGCTTCTGTGCCCAGCCCTGTCCCCTGACAGTGCACCCCCTTTTAAAAAAATTCTTTTATTGGAAAAGCAGATATATAGAGATAAGGAAAAATTGAGAGAAAGCTCTTCCATCCACCGATTTACTCTCCAAGTGGCCACAACGGCCAGAACTGGGGTCGATCTGAATCCAGGAGCCAGGAATTGCCTCTAGGTTTCCCGTGTGGGTGCAGGGACTCAAGGCTTTGTGCCATCCTCCACTGCTTTCCCAGGCCACAGGCAGGGAGCTGGATGGGAAGTGGAATAGCTGGGACATAAACTGACACCTATATAGGATCCCAGTACATGCACGATGAGGATTTAGCAACTAGGCTGGACCCAGAGACAATCCTTTTTAAATTTATTTATTTGGAAGTCAGAGAGAGAGAGAGAGAGAGAGATCACCCATACACTGCTTCGCTCCCTAGATGTCCACAATGACTGGTGCTGGCCTGGGCTGGGCCAGAGCCAGGAGTGTTTTCTGGGTCTCCCATGACTGCAGGACCCCAAGCACTTAGACCATCATCTGCTGTCTTTCCATATGCATTAGCAGGGAGTTACATTGGAAATGGAGCAGCTAGGACATGAACTGGTGCCCATATGGGTTACTGGCACTGCAGGTGTTAGCTTTATTTGCTCTGCCACAGCGCTGAGCCCCACTCGTACCCCTTTTGTCCCCCAAGGAACTTGGTTGGTAAGGCAGTGTCCTTCCCTCATTCGGACGTATTTCTCGTGCGTGGTGGACAGACCCCAGGGCTGGCCTTGCCTTCTTGCTCTGTGGAGTCCCGGAGGTCCTTGTCTTAGGCAAGGGAGTGCTACAGCCCCAGAGATCCTCTCTCCAGAAAAATCGTCCCTCAGCCTGGACAGCCTGGACCCTGCAGGCCCAAGGGCTGCTTTCACGCCTCACATCGGAATGTGGGAGCACTTGGCTCCCACTGCTTTGTTCTCTGCCTCAGGACCTTTGTTAGAGTTTAGAGGGGTCAGTGACAGCAGTATCTTTGGGTCTTTGGGTGGCCACTGTGCGGCTGGACACATAAACATTTCCCATTTCCTGTGGGGGGAATTCCAACCCCAGGTCCAGGAAATCCAGAGGTTATGAATGACCCGGGTGGGCCTGGGACAGGCATGAAGCTGGGACCATGGGCCTGAGACCACCAGGACGGAGGGTGATGGCTGCTGGCAGCACTTGGCCACAGTGTCCAATGTTTATTTTCTAAGACAATCCTATGACTTGGGCCGTTGTCTCTCTGCGAACCCCTCAGGCCAGAACTGAGCAGTTGTAGGTAGCTGTGTGCCTGGGCTGAAGTCACTGTTCAAGTCACATTTCTCCATGGGACCAAATGATTGCCAGAAAGTAGGGGGAAGGTTCTGGGCTCCTCATGTGACTGCTTCAGCTCCCCAGCTCCTGTCCTGCATGGACATTTTGGCACTGGAAGCAACCTAGCTGACAACAGCCAGGGTCATGGAGGACTCAGGCAAGCTCTTGGTTGTCAGGGATGGGAGGGTCTCCCGGCCTCCCCTGCAGCAGGCATCAGAGCAGAGGTCAGAGGGCATGCTGGGTCCCTGCTTTTATACAGCTGTTGGCAGACACAGTGCCAAGCGGGCAGTTTGCTAACCTCAGCCTCGAGTGTGCTGCTAGGTGTCCAGGTCGACAGCTGCTCCACCTGCCTTCTGCCGGCAGGGAGGGCAGGAGAGAGGGAGAGAGGGCTCTGTCCATCTCACCCATTCTGGAAGAGGCTGTCTGGGAGAGCAAATGACAAAGAAGCAAGAAGGGACAGGGGAGGGGAGAGAGGAACGGGAGGTGTAAGCTCCCCTATGTAACCCTGAAACATTACTGCAGGGGCCAGTGCTTCGTGTTCTGACCTCCAGAACCCGGGATCAGGGACTCTCCTTCGCATGCCACCCCTCTGGTTTGTCTGCCAGCATGGGCAGGCTCTTCCCGTGCCTCAGTTACCTTAGCTTACTAGGTTTGATTGACAGCATAAGTCCAATATTGCTTTTATTTTTTCATAGGCTCGATTGTAATACTAGTTATCAAGAAAGTATGTCACCCTATTTAAACAAGAACAACCTGGCTTCTTAAAGGTGCGTAAGAATGGCCACAGCTGGTACAGGGCTAAGCAGCAAGGAGCTTGGAGGAAACCCACATTGTCTCCAGAAGGAACACATCTGGAAAGGCTCCGTCCACTGCCATGGCCATCTGGACGGGGCGAGATGATGGACAGTGCAGAAGGATACTGGAGGGGTGAAGCCAGGATGTTTCGAGGACTTGCACAGCAGTGAGACAAAGGCAGCTCGATCTCGTCACACGCCAGGCAGAGGCCCTGGATGGGCCGGCCTGGACGCTCCATTTCTCGCAGAGCTCCTGTGAATGCACCTGGAAGGCCGCAGGGGATGTTCTGAGTGCCTTGGCTGCAGCCTGGTTCAGCCCCAGCTATTGCAGCCATTTGGAGAGTGAACCGGAGGATGGAAGATCTCTCTGTTTCTGTCTCTGTGTCATTCTGCCTTGCCAATAAACCCTATATTTTTGGAAAGCCCAGTGAATGTAGACACCATGGCGGACCTGAGTGGCATTGGGACAAGGCACACATTGTGAAAAGTATGAACTCCTTCACTGGGTATTGAGTATGGGGGACGCTGTGTGTGTTGTGGGGGATATATAAAGTCTAGGGGAACTCTCTATTTTCCACTCGATTTTTCCATCAACTAAAACCACTCTAAAAAAAACAAAGTCCAGGCACTGATGCTGCGATACAGTTAAGCCGCCTGTGATGCCAGTGTCGCATGCAGATACAAGTTGTTCCACTTCTGATTCAACTCCCTGCTAATGTGCCGGGGAAAGCACAAGAGCATGGCCCAAGTGCTTGGGCGCTTGCCACTCATGTGGGACACTGGGATGGAATTCTAGGCTCCTAGCTTTGGCCTGGCCCAGTTCTGGGTATTGTAACCATTCGGGGAGGGAACCAGCAGATGGAAGATCTTGCTTTCTGCCTCTCCCCACCCCACTCCCAATTCTGACTTTCAATTAAACAAATGACAACCAAATAAAATCTGTTTAGCCATGTTCATGAGTAGGTATGAGTGAAATGAGTTAACGTAGAGGCCTGGGACAGCTCTTTGGAGAAGCCTGGACCATTTTCCCCCCTGTTTCCCCACAGGTTCTTCCTCAGCAGGCAAAGGGGACAGCAGTGGAACTTCTGCAGCGAGGACATTGGTCTAGTCCCTGCCTCTTCCCCGGCTCCCTTCTGGCACAGGGTGGGGGATGGGAGAGGCTCCTGTGCCCACCCTGCATGCAGAGAACCCAGCCAGGTCAGCCGTCTACCCCGTCCCCTCCGCCACAAGGACTGTTATTTAGTCTAGAAACTCGCAAAGGAAATATCTGCTCGCACATAAAGAATCTCTGGAATTTCTCTGTCCAGCGTCCCTGAGGCAGCAAGCAAAGCTGGGGCTCACAGTGGCTGCCTTGTCTGGGCCGAGTACCTTCAGGGCGCGACTCGAGTGACCTTCTGTGCCTGTCCTCTTGAGACCTGTGGCGCCCACAGGGTCTCAGGCCCAAAGGGGAGGAGCACTTGTAGAGGCCAGAAAGGAGACTGCACGGAAACATGGGAGGAGAACGTGCAATCCGGGACCCTGGCACTTGAGGACCTCAGCCCTTCTCTACATTCAGGCAGGGAAGACAGGCTAGCCACTGGACGCCAGAGACTTTTCCATCTGCTGGTTCATTCCCCAAATGGCTGGGCCAAGCTGAAGCCAGGAACCAGGAGCTCCATCCAGGGCTCCCACGTGGGTGGCAGGCAGGGAGCCAAGCACTTGGGCATCTTCTACCTTCCCAGGTGTATTGGCAGAGAGCTGGGAAGCAAAGCAGCAACATTCAGACCAGTGCCCAATGTGGGATGTGGGTACCCTGCTGTACCACACGCCAGCCCGCACCCTTTCTCTTGGAAGACTCCTACTTAACTTCCAGACAACTCCCAGTTTTCGCAAATGGGGTGGAGGGCATGATCCAGAATGTGTGCTGGCCGAGTCTTGGCACGGCACGTGGCCTCTCTGGTCTGGGAATGTTTTTCCCTTCAAGCTGACATAGAGCGGTGACATCAGGGTCACTAGCAAGGTCACAAAAGGAGGGATCGTGGATGAGTTCCGATTTGTTGGGAGAAGCCCCGCCCCACCGGGGAGCTGCCAGCTCATGGCGAAGCTGCGTCCCTGGGAGGAGGCTGGCGAGCACCCAGGGCAGCTGAGCGGAGCCCATGGGGCCCCAGGCAGCGGGGGAGGGAGGGAGGCCCTGCTTCCTCCAGGTGTCCCTTACGCAGACTTTCCAGTTGGGCTGTTGGCTGCAGAGAGCCATCCCCTTTCCTGTGGCTTGGCCATCAGCTTTCCAGAGAACTCTCTTTCCAGCTCTCTCTGGAAAGCCTGGGTGATGGCCGCCTGCTGGCTCGTGGTTGCCTCACTGGCCACTGACAGCTGCGCTAGGAAATGACCCTGTTAGCAGCCAGCAGGGTGGGTGACAGCGTTTAAAGATGTGTTTCCTCCTGAAGCAGTGGGAGCCAGGCCCTGGTAGAACAGACACCTGCACCCTGAGCTTACAGCGCTGACTTAGCTCCTTAGGGCATGCGTCTCCTCCTGAGTCCTGGAGAGATGTTTGCAAAGGCACCAGGGGCCTGGTGTGGAGGTGACGCTGAGTGTGGCAGAGGGAATGTGGAGGCATCACGCTGGGCGCGCCAGGTTGTGCAGTCCCAAATCCCTGGCTGCACAGACCTGCAGCCGCTTCTAGCAGCGGAAGCAGAGAAGGAATAAGACAAATTGTGCATTATGTCAGATGAGGATAAAAAGGAGGTGGGGATTTCACATGTAGGGGGTCACCTCTGGAAGCATGGCTGAGAAGGTCTCACACTGGAAAAGGGGCCTATGGGGGAAGGCTGGGAGGGAGGGTGGGAGCTATGTACATGAGCCGGGAAGGGAGCGTTCCAGGTGGAGGGAATGCCTCGTGCTGAGGCAGACGTGTGCAGCACGTATGGTGGTCAGTGTGGCTGCACACAAGCAGGCAGAGTGCAGGCTCTGAGGTTAGAGTGGGGTGGGCATGAGAGACTCACCTTGATTAGTTTGCTGTGGCCTGGATGTGGCCTCATAGTTCATGTGCTGGACTCTTGATTCCCAGCACAGAGGTGCAGGGAGGCGGGGCCTGTAAGGGAGTCCAGGGCTGTTCCCAAGGAGACAGTTTCTTAGGAAAGGCTGAGTTTGGTTTCTTTGTCTTCCTTTTCTTGCGCTTGCTCTTCTGCCATGCAGTGACCTTGTGTCAAGGCCCTCCAGAATGTCCCCATCTGCAGAATGGTAAAAGAACAATTTCAGTGCATTGTAAATTACCTGGTTACAGAACCAGAGAGTGGATAAAGATGGAAGTCCCATCTTCAAAACTGTCCAGAAGTGCCTTCATGGGGAAAGACCTCTGGTGGAGGTCCTAAGGTGATCACACCGTGACAGTATTGGCCAAAACAGGTCCCAGAATGGATGGCAGGCCACCTGTGCTTAGGTAATCACGTGACAGGAGCAGGCAAGCCTCTAGGTTGGTGGAGTTAAGATGGGTGCAATGCATGGTGGACTGTTTGTACTCTGTGGGGAAGGCACACGCTCCAGCAGGGAGAGCCATCCTCTGGCTGGGCAAGAGAGGGGTCTCCATCCTGTGCAGCCAGGGCCTCCTGGTGTGCAGGTACAAGAGAGAGCTCATCTCGTTTCCTGTTTCTGGGGGCTGCAGCTCCCTGCACCTCCCTGTCCTTGTGCCTGCATCTACCCAACATGGTGGCCAAACCCCAGTTTGTCCATGTGGAGGAAGATCTCCCCTCAGCTTCTGGGTCCTAACCTGTGTCCTTCTCCCGGTCCATCCCAGCCTCACAGGTTTTCTTAAGCAGTGGGTTGACCCAAAGCTGAATCGCTTCACTTCCTGCTACTTTGTTTCGTGAAGACAAAGCAAAGGTTGTGCTGTTCTCCCTTCGCCACCCCCACCCCCGGCAGCACCTCAAGCCTCAGACGTACAGTGGTGACATCCCACCTCCTGCTGTGTCTGTCGCGGCCATCTTTCTCAGGGAAGACACTGAATGGCACGCCACACGTGGGGCCTGAGCCCATGTGAACTTTTCCTGCTGTTTCCACCAGGCAGGGGAACTGGCTCACAGGAGATTGTCACCAACAGAGGTGGCTTCTGAGGCTCATTGAGTCACTCTCCTACCACACAAGTGGAGCCATCCTGGAACAAAACACAACAAAAACAAAAACAAAAAAAAACCCCAACTCCCCAAACCTCCACCCTACTCCGCTTCCTGGCAATTCCATAGCTCCTGAGGGGGTGGTCAGAAGCTAGATGTTGCAACAGCAAAGAGGCAGGTTCTGAAAGGAACTGCTGTGCTGGGAGAAACAAAGCTGTGGCTCCATTGCAACGAAGCTGATGACAGGCCAGTCTCTCTCTGAGAGGGCAGTGAGGGCAGCCGGACTCTGGCCAAAGCCGGGGCGGCGGCCAGCCTGAGTATGCTGCGAGAAGGTGGCTTAGATGTGGACACCCAAAGGTGGAACCCAACCCCGAGCTGGGCCCTGCCACGGGCCAGCAGCTCTGATTCCTCGGCTGAAACTCCAGCTGTGCTGGGAACTGACGTCATCTGTGAAGTAAACATTGAATCAGAGACCAGTGGACCTGAGCCTGGTGGCCTGGGAGCATGTGGACCATTCTGTAATTATCCAGCTGCCAACCGCATTTGGCAAGAGAGCCTCCAAGTGCGTCGGAGTGAGTTCATTACCTTTTCTTGCCAACTTTGTCAGAAGCCAATGGCCTTGTTGCGGTTGACAGTGTTTGTGTGAAAACGTTTTCCTTACATTCTGGTTTTGGGATTCCAAAAGCAGCGTAGTCTAGCAACTGGAAGACAATATTGGAAATCTGCTGATGGGCGCCGGACCTGGCCCCATTTGCGGAACTTTGAGACTGCCAGTGCTAACCACACTGGGCCTGGGGACTGTTGCTGGAGGCGGGGTGGTGCAGTCTGCTCCCAGGTTGAGATCCCATCTTGGCGGTGTCCGTGTAGGTATTCCTGTGGGGTCCCACGGTGCACAGGGGCTGTCCTGGGGTTGTGTGCCCACGCCACAACTGCTGCATGCTCTGGTTTCCCTTTCCCACCTCCCTCCTTCCTTTTTTTAATGGGTCACTCAGGAGCTGAAAGTCAGCTTGTGATTTTGATGTAGTTAGGGCTGCTGGTGGCAAGGTGGTTCCTGGGGACAGATTCGCTTCCAACACTCCTGAACCAGCTCTACCTCTGATAGGTAGGGGACCTTGGGCAGGTTCTTGCACCTGCCTTGGCTTCCTTGTTGGTGGAACATGGAGCAGGGAATGCAAGGACAGCACCTGCCTTCAGAGGAGTTGTCAGCATGTGGGACTAAACTGCCTAAAACCCTGGGGCCGGGCCTGCACCTGCACACAGCGAGAGCCCAGTATATGCTGGCATTCCCTTCTGTGACCATGGTCAGCGGACACGGGCTACCCACAGTCCTGGAAGCTCTGCATGGCTGGGGAGGGCAGCCTTCCCTTGGGTCTCCAGGGTGGAGCTTCCTCCCTCATGCCCCTTCCAACGGCACCTAACCCCACTCACGGCGGGAGGAGGGGGCCAGCCCAAAACCATTGCCACGGGGCTAAGGACACCATGTTCCCCACCACAGCAGCCTGTGTCATCACTGTCACTGTCATCATGGTTTAGCAGAGCCAGAGAAGACTGGACGGAAAGGCCACTTGCCCATCAATGACACATATGCAAGGTATATATCACTGGCTACATTCTTAGACATGGCGACATGAATTCAGGTGCCACGTTATGACTGAGTCACTGTGTCGTTTCACTCAGTTCCCTCATTTTTTTTCTTTTCTTTAAAAATTTTTATATTGATAATGTTTACATAATTGATCAGAGTGGGAGGGATTGAAGGTTAGGGGAAAGTGGGTGAGACCATTGTTTCCACATTTTCTTTTTCTTCTTCCTGTATCTGGGTGAAGGGGGGAGATAAGGGGAGAAGTCATACTCAGCTTCTCAACCTCCCCAGCACCCAGGGATGGGGAATGGTCACCCACTATCAACCCAGGATCCCTGATGTGGAGCATGTTCTAAGAGTTCTACTTTAGTAGTTTCAATAGTTCTGAAACACTGTCAATCTCACCAATCCAAAGATAAGGAAATTCTTCCAACGTCTGTTGGCTGCCATAGTCAACCTTAGCACCTCCATTCGCCCAGATATTCGCTGTAATTACTCGGTTGGTGTAGTTGTCTGATTTGTCCCACCCTCCTTCCTCTGCTGTGGTACCAGATGTCCTCTGCAGGCCCCAATGGGCTGCCATATTCTCCTTGTGCATATGAACCTATCATCCACTGCTCTGATTTTCCACTGAGGAGGGCACCCCGAGCCAACCAACGTGGGTCACGCCAGACCACCCCCATCCCCTGACCCCCGCCCCCGGACCTCATGGACCTAGTACCCACTGTGCAGCCGGGCCTGAGGACCCAGGCCAGGTGAGCTAGACCCTGGATTCTGCTGATCTGCCTGCCCCTGACCCGCCCCGTCCTGGGGCTCACAGAATTGCCATTCACCCCACCCCCACATATCTCCAGGAAAAAAAAATTAGGATAGGTTGGGTGTCTAGGCTGTCATTTGCTAGTCTCACACAACCCTTTGCTAGGGCGGTACAGCATGTTAAGCTGCTGCCTGGGGAATGGTCACCCAATATCAACCCAGGATCCCTGATGTGGAGCATGCTGTAAGAGTTCTATTTAAGTAGTTTCAATAGTTCTGAAATGCTATCTGTGGGCAAGAACTCTCCAACCAGGGGACTTGGTTCTACTCAAGACCCTCCATCCAGAGTCACTTCAGCCTCGGTGGACCGCACCTTACACCACAGTGATCCTCACCACACCCACTGCAGCCAAACTTGTTGGCCACACACCCTGGTACCATCTCTCCTACCTCAGACCTTTCCAAGCCTCTACCTCATCTCAGTGGAAGGTCCAGCAAACTGGGCCTACCACTCTTACCTTTAAACACAAGCATGCTGAAACTCCCCCTACTCCTACTATTGGCTCTCCTCCTCCTCCTCCTCAGTTCTGAACAGACTCCTCTCTATCGATTCACCATCACACAGGCATTAAGCAAGACAGATCACACACAATACCATCCACTTGTGGTTCAGGAATGCCCTTTACCCTGTACAGAACCCCTGGTTTTTCCATTTAGACAGAAAGAGCTTGTAATGGGAGACTCCTTTCATGGAGGTGGTTTCACCAGCTCGCCTACTCATTGAGTGAGGAAACTAATTTGTTTTCCCTGTCAACAGACCAACTTTGCCTGCAGGACTCAATGGCCAGAGAACTACAGCTGTCCCTGGAATTCCTGCATCCTCAATTGGGCTAATGGGGGACTCAAAGATCCTCACACAGGACCTGTTGGATCTGATGCACCACTCTGGTAGGCCTCATGGGCAAAGGGATACCCACTCATAACTCTTTATTGGAGAACCCTCGACCAATATGCTCCTATGCCATTAACTTGGAGTTTGGTTATCCAGGACCCAGACCATCATCGTTGGAGCCAAGGACAGACCAGAGGCCTCTACTGGGATGGTATACATTCTAGTTACCCATCCCAGATCATGACCATAACAAGAACCCTTGTCCTACCCCCTCCATTCATTCCTATAACTTCTCTTTTGAGATACGATCCCTAGATGAGGCCTTAAACCAACAGACTGGTCTGTCATCTGGCTGTTCCTACTCCAAGAAGGGACACCAGGAACTCCCAAAATGGACACAAGGGCTCCATTCTCTTGGCTTAATCTCATTAGACAAGCTCTACTTTTGCTCAGACAGGCCTGCACAACAGTACATATGACTGTTTTCTGTGTGCCTCCCTCCCTCTCCCCCCATTGAGCGCAGTGCCCCTCACTAGCCCACTCCCATATAAGCCACCTCAATTCTCCAATGTCATAATACCCCACATACCATCGCAAGACACAGGGACTCAGAACCTCACTTCTTATGTTTCTAGTCTCAACTGCCCTCCCCACCTACTAAACATGTCAGGCCAAAGGATGGTATGCTCAAACTCCACCAGAGCACCCAAGGCCCAATATTTCTGGTGCAATGGAACACTGTATAAGACCTTTGATAGTTCCCATAATCTTACCTGTCTCCCAGTCCTATTTGTGCCCCAGCTAACACTGCTTTCTTGGTCAGAAGCTAAACAGGAAATTTCAAACTCCCAGGGTCTTGAGAGACCAGATGGGCAGTTTTCATTCCAACTTTGGTAGGCATGTCAGTTGCAACCTCCCTGCTGGTGGTAGGCCTCAGTGCAGGAGCTCTGGGTCACACCGTCATCAAGGTCAACAAGCTCCAAGTGGACCTCAATCAGGCAATAGAAGACTCATCTGGTCCCTGGCATCCTTACAGTGACAAATCACCTCGATGGCTGAAGTGGCACTCCAGAATTGACGAGCTCTGGATCTTCTGACTGCAAGCAAAGGGGGAGCCTGTGTCTTCCTACAGCAACAGTGTTGCTATTATGCTAATGAATCTGGCATAGTAGAAACTGGGATAAAAAAAATCCAGTCATTAAGGGATCAACTAAATAGTTGGCAAAATGTGGGCAAGAACTCAGGTTTTTTTAAAAAGATTTATTCATTTTATTACAGCTAGATATACACAGAGGAGGAGAGACAGAGAGGAAGATCTTCCATCCGATGATTCACTCCCCAAGTGAGCCGCAACGGGCCGATGCTGCGCCAATCCGATGCCGGGAACCTGGAACCTCTTCCGGGTCTCCCATGCGGGTGCAGGGTCCCAATGCATTGGGTCGTCCTCAACTGCTTTCCCAGGCCACAAGCAGGGAGCTGGATGGGAAGTGGAGCTTCCGGGATTAGAACCGGCGCCCATATGGGATCCTGGGGCTTTCAAGGCGAGGACTTTAGCCGCTAGGCCATGCTGCCAGGACCAAGAACTCAGGTTTTAACATCTGAGAATCCCCCCTAGTAACCTGGCTCATGCCTATACTAACCCCATTAATAGTTTTTTTTTTTTTTTAAAGATTTTATTATTACTGAAAAGCCAGATATACAGAGAGGAGGAGAGACAGAGAGGAAGATCTTCCATCCGATGTTTCACTCCCCAAGTGAGCCGCAACGGGCCAGTACGCGCCAAACCGATGCGGGACCAGGAACCTCTTCCAGGTCTCCCACGTGGGTGCAGGGTCCCAAAGCTTTGGGCCGTCCTCTCCTGCTTTCCCAGGCCACAAGCAGGGAGCTGGATGGGAAGTGGAGCTTCCGGGATTAGAACCGGCGCCCATATGGGATCCCGGGGCTTTCAAGGCAAGGACTTTAGCTGCTAGGCCACGCTGCCGGGCCCTAAGCCCATTAATAGTTATAGGCCTTGGTCTTGGCAGCGTGGCCTGGTGGCTAAGGTCCTCGCCTTGATCCCATATGGCCGCTGGTTCTAATCCTGGCAGCTCCACTTCCTCTCTGTCTCTCCTCCTCTCAGTATATCTGACTTTGTAATAAAAATAAAATAAATAATAATAAAAAAAATAGTTATAGGCCTTTTATTAACAATCGTCCCTTGGTTTCTAAGGTTCGCCAAAGAAGAAATCCATGAAGCCTCACGGGTCACTCTCAACCAACTGCTACTCCACCTCTAAGTTTCGGTGCCACTGAGCCCTCTCCAGACCACAATTAGGGACTACGACCCTCTTGAGCAGGAAGTAGCCAGAACGACTTCGTCACCACTTATCCTATTACCAAGAGTCTGGAATGATGGTTGCCCAGGACACTGGAGGTGAGGGGCTGGTCTGCTCCGGACCTGGCATGTCTCCCAGGCTGCAGCCAGGAACAGGAGGGGCCGCAAGGAGCCAGTTACGTCACCAGCCTGGTGGGATTCCAGCCAACCAATGGCACACCTGAATGGACATTCCTTATATAATTGGTTCATAGACCGCCCCTTTGCCAGCCCACGTGTCTAGAGGAATATAAAACTCCTGGACATGTGTCTCAGCTGCCCTTTTTGCCTCCATCTTCCTTCTGCTCTGCACGAAGGGAGCCCAGGAGCGGATTTTCCAATAAAACTTCCATTACAGCTATGGACAACTTGCTGATATTATTCCACCAGCAGGTGGGGAGTCGGCGGTCATCACCTAACACTGTCAATCTCATGTGTCAAAATGCACACACATCCCATAGGGGTACCAGTTCAAGCCCAAGATACTCCATTTTTGATCCAGCTCTCTAGGAAGCACATAGGAAGGCAGCATAAGATGGCCCAGGTGCTTGGGTCCCTGCACCAATGGGGAGATCAGGATGGGGTTCCTGGTTTCAGTCTGGCCTGTTGTGGGCTTTGGGGAGTGCACTGGCATATGGAAAGCACATTTCTGAGAAAGGTGACACAATTGGCTTGAGGTCATACGGCTAACCAATGGTTGGGTTGGGGTCCCTGCTTAGGCCCTGCATCCCTGTGCCTGGGACTCTGGCAGGACTCTCACAGCAGATGGCCCTTCCCGTGGCCTTTTCCAGAGGCGTGCCAAGCAGTTCCACCCTTGACCCTTGACCCCTGACTCTGTAGCATTCTATCAGCAAGTCGGATAAGGTCAAAGATAACTGCTTATCAACTGTGAAAATAACCCCAAGTTGGGAGGGAAGGCCAACGTGCTAGAACTGCAGAATCGGAATCCAAAATTATCTCAACAGGAAGGAATGATCAGTTGAATCCAACAAGATAAAACTTAACTGGAATACATGTGAGGTCCTGCTTGTAGCTCCAAATCTGGACTGTAACAGTATTAGGGTATCTTTGGGAAATGTGTCCAATCTAACCCGTAACCAAAGAAATGCAAATTGAAGCAACCATGAGATAATCCTTTTCCCCTATTAGATGGGCAGTGGTTAAAAGGATGAAAATCCCCCATGTTGGTGGCCAGAAAGTGGGGCAATGGGCTTATAAACTTATAAACTTCTTGTGGGCCTGCAAAGATAGCCACCTTCTGGAAGATGATCTGGAGACGATAAAAAGGCACCATTTGGGGACTGGTATTATGGCCTAGTGGGTTAAGCTGTTGCCTACAACTCTGGGATCCCATATAGGTGCTAGTTCTGGCACTGGCTGCTTTATTTCTGAACTAGCTTCTTGTGAATGTACCCAGGAAACCAGCAGAAGATGGCTCAAATGCTTGGGCACCCACATGGGAGACCTGGAAGAAGTTCCTGGCTTTGGATCAGCTCAATTCCAGCCATTGTGGCTACTTGGGGAGTGAATCAGTGGATGGAAGATCTTTCTGTTTCTCCTTCTCTCTGTAAATCTTCCTTTCCAATAAAAATGAATAAAATTTTAAAAAGGTATTTGCACTGGAAATTACACCTGCTCCTGGCACATGTGTGGAATATGCAGAACTTCTGGATGCTTCTCTGTGTTCTCACCTGTATCCATTAAGCCCTTCCTGGCCTCTTTCATTCTGTCTTCCCATCAATCACCGTGACAGGTGGCCATTCCGAAAAATACTGTGTGCAAGTGAGACACCACATGCCATGATATCAGACCAACTCTGGAGCGAGTGACAGCCTCCCTCCAAGCCATCATTTTCCAAGCCAACTCCTAGTACAGCACTCTAAGGCCCTGTGGGGGTCGCTCCCCCCAGGGTGGCGCCTTATGACACCCGTACTCCGAGCCCAGGCTACGTGAGCCTTTCCCTTCCTGTGTCTTGTCCAGTCCTCCCAAGCAGTGGATTCCTGCACACAGGCTTCCTTGGCCTGGAAGGACCCCCTTGTGCCATGCCTCCTCCCTGTGTGTCCTTTGGGGGCTCAATCAATGCCAGAAGCTGAAGTGTGCTCCACTCCCACCATCCAGGACGGCAGAAATAATGGGAGACTGGGCCTTTGACAACAGGTCATATGACCAGTGGGCATTTGGCTGAGGGATTAAGATGCTGCCTGTGTCAGGTACAGTAGCTAGTGGCTAAAGTCCTCGTCTTGCATGCACTGGGATCCCATATAACTGGTTCTAATCCCAGCGGCCCTGCTTCCCATCCAGCTCTCTGCTTGTGGTCTGGGAAAGCAGCTGAGGATGGCCCAGAGCCTTGGGACCCTGCACCCGTGTGAGAGACCCAGAAGAAGCTCCTGGCTTCGGGTCAGCTCAGCTCCGGCTATTGTGGCCACTTGGGGAGTGAATCTGTGGACTGAAGATCTTTCTGTCTCTCCTCTCTGTATATCTTTCCAATAAAAATAAATAAATCTAAAAAAAAAAAAAAAAGCTGCTGCCTGTTACCCCTGTACCCCATACCAAAGAGCCTACGTTCCAGTCCCCACTCTGCTCTGGCTCCAGCTTCCTGCTACTGTGTACCCTGAGAGGTGGCAGCTGATGGTTCACAGAGCTGGGTCCCTCCCTGACAGCCACATGGGAAGCCCAGATGGAATTCCCAGCTCCTGATCTCAGCCTGGCCCAGCCCTGGCTGTTGCAGCCATTTGGGGGAGTGAACCAGCACATTGAAGAGTTCTCTCTCTGTCTCTTGAATAAATAAAGCTTTTTACAAAACCAGGCCTTCTGAGATGGGATGAGCACGATGGAGTGGCACCAGGGGTGTGCACGCCTGGGAAAACCAGTGAGGACACTCAGACAAGGGGCCAGCTTCTGTGAGTGAAGTAGCCAGTGCACCTGCTCCCCTTGGTATGGGACTTCTGCCTCTGGGACTGGGGGAGCTCCACGCCCACTGCCCCAGTGGCCCCCCGCCTGTGCTCCTTCCTCCTGACAGAGCAGGTCTCTGTATTTCCTCCATCACGTGAGTCATATTTTGGATGATCATTTGGGTTACTGTGTAGCTGTTGCCTGTAGCTCCTGCCAGTGTAGACGCCAGCGCAGTAAGGAAACAGGTGCATTCAGGCCCCTTAGTGTGTCTTACTGGCCACACAGGGCAGTGCCCAATCTTGGCGAGTAAGAAGATGAGAGATTATTTTTACCCAAATTGAAAAAGAGGGCATTAGGGCAGGTGTTTAACCTTAGTTCAGATGCCTACGGAGTACCTGGGTGTGATTTCTGGCTCCAGCCCGACTCCAGCTTCCTCCTAGGCAGACCCGGCCAAAGCGGCCGGTTCCTGCCACCATGGAGGAGACTTGGGCCAAGTACTCGGCTCCTGGCTTCAGCCCCTCGTGCACTGTGGGCACCAGTGGAGCAGATTGGTGGATGGGAGCTCTCTTTGTCTTTGAAGTAAGTTTCAAAAATATTTTCTTAAAAGGTGATTTTGAGATCCTGGCAGATTAATCTTACAAGTACACAGCTAAGTGATGAAGAGGGGACTATAACCCAGCCTCTTAAGTTCCGGCTCTTCATTTTTCTTGAAATGTTTTTTTTTCTGAAACACAGGGATACAGAGAGAAAGGAAGGATGGGAAAGAGGGAGAGAGACCATCCATCTACTGGTTCACTTCCCAAATGGCCACAACAGGTAACTCTGAGCCAGGAACTCTGTCCCAGTCTCCCACATATGGGCCCTCTTCTGCCGCTCTCTCAGGTGCGTCAGCACAGAACCAGACGGGAAGGGGAGCATCCAGGACTAGGTCCCTACTCTGATCCACAAGGCAGGTGTTGGGCAGCGGCACTACTACGCCGGCCCCGGCTCCAGCTGTAGATCACTGTTTACTGCTTCCATTTTGAAATGGGCCCATTCTCTCCACAGACACCAGGGCCCTTTGTGCGCCAGATTCTGTGTAGGAACTGGGGAGGGGGTGCAGTGATGGTGAAACCAGTCTCCTTTCTTGTGAAGAGGACACATGAGGTGTTCTTAAAGGGAACATGAGCCTGGGGGAATCAGCTCTGCAACTTGAAGTCACAGTGGAAAAGGTGCGCATAAGGCTGGAACCCCTGAGCCAAGCCTCGAAGGAGATGGAGCAGGGAAGCCCTAAGGGTGTTGGAAGACAAGTTCCTTGCAGAATGAAAATAAGTTCCTTCTCCCGCAGGTAGAATTTAGCCTGGCAGGGCAGAACTGGCTCTGGGGCCTCTGAGAGTACGGCCACCTTGGCTTTCACCTGACGAGATGGTGGCTTCTAGAAGGTTCTGCACAGGGGAGCCACACGTTGGGACTCCACAGCCAGGTTGTTATGTGGACACGGGCTGAGTGGGGCCGGAGCAAGGGAACCCCTAAAGATACACAGGAATTGAGAAGCGAGCACGAGCATGCGGGTCAGGGTGGTGTCAGCGCAGGCGTACTCAGGATGTTCTTAGACAAGAGGGCGAAGAGGACTAGTGGGGCCTGAAGCCAGGAGGCAGGAGGTGCCATCCCGTCCCAGGCTAGGGGTGCCCGGGTGGGAGGCATGAGCAGAAAAATGCGCCGTCAACCTCTAGCAGATGAAGTGAGAACGGAGGGAGGTCCCGGGAGCCACTGTTAGGGGTGTTCTGCTGGATTTAGGGCTAAAGAGGAACTAGCAAAGGAGATTAGAAGAGGGCCGAGGCGTGGAGGAAGAACCCCAAGGGTGAGCAGTCTAACACTGGACAAGAGCAGGAGGCTACCTGTCTCAGGCATTGGTTGCCAAGGACACTCAGGACCTTCCACCCTACTGACAGCGTGAGAGAATCCTGCAACCCCTCCCGCGCCCTTTTGGAAGCTCTCCGCCGTCAGCTGACCAGGACTCCTCCAATCCCGCCCAGGGGGGCGGAGCTCGGCGTCCAGTCTCTACAGCAACGCCGCTCCCAGTCGACGCTCTCGGATGACGTCACGCGACGGCGGCGCTGGCGTGACATGCAAGACTGGCCTTGGTAAAGAGGGCGGTGCGAAACCTCAGGTACTGACAGGAGCGTGACCCCGCTACTGCGCATGTGCCGCACTCAGGTCGGCGCGCGGTGGGCCCTAAGCCCGGGCCCGGGCGGGCACGTCTGCTGCGCGCACTCGGCTCTGCCGTTTGTGTCAGTGGGAGAAATGGGCGCAGGAGCCCTGTTCCCACCTGGATGCCACCCTCCCGGCCTCCTGCCCCCGGGCCTCCATCTGCTCCCCGCTCTGAGGCCCTGGCCCGCACGCTTCGCCTGTTGGCCGAGGGCTGAGGGGATCGGCTGGGCGCCACCCGACTTTGCCAAGTGGGGCTGCTCGCCGTCAGCTTACCTTCCTTCTGTCAGACTCAGCCAGAACAACCGAGAGCCGCTGCTCTTAGCACTTAGGATGCTAGCGCTCGGTTATTTCTGTGTTCCCCCGGACCCACACCGCGGGATGCACATTCCCCGCCGTCCCTGATCGCTCATTCATTTGAGAGGCGCTTCAACAGTAAAGTGTGTGCCTGGGGCCATTTAGATGAGGGCTGTTCCTCAAGAAAGTGGAATGTTCTAGAAGCTAGTGTGAGGTTGGCCCGAGAACCAGTGGGAGTTGTGTGTGGTTGAGTGAGGCCTGTGGCCTGTCACCCTGTGAGGTGGGTCCCCCCTTCCTGCAGGGGCTGCTGCGTCTGTTAGTGCAGTAGCAGTGTACTGAGGAGTCCTGGAAGCAATTTCACATATTCCACGACCTGAAACCCTGTGCCCAGCAATGTCGCAGACAGGGAGTGGGCAGGAGAAATGGGGCTGCTTCTCCCTGTAAAAGCCGGGGCTTGCAGGCCGACCAGGCTCTTGGTCCTGTGCCCTGTCAGGGTACTCCCTGTTAAACTGCTCCTCTCCCATCTTGGGCAGCCACGAGACCCTCCAGTACCAAGACTAAGGATCTGCTTAGAGGTGGCCCGGCTCCTTCCTTGCTGTGTGTGACAGACTGCCCTCAGTTTCGTTATTGGCAAACATAACGCCTACCTCCCCAGGGTGAGGGAGAGGTAAACTTCTTACTCAACTTCTTGCTCTGGTGTGGAGAGCCTTTTAAAAATTTATTTCCTTCTGTTTCTTCCCTTTAGAAGAATGAAAAATAAAAATGAGATCAGGCTTTCCCAGCCCTCGCCCGGGAGGGCCACCGCTAAGTGCAAAGACCACTCCTGGCAGTTGCCTGTCATCTGGCCCTTCTCAAAGAAGTTTTAAAAACAGCTTTTGCCCAGATGCTGCTTCTGGTGGGTCTGCAAGCGCAGGCCAAGTGATGTTCAAGCCGAGCCCTCCCACCTCTCCCCCACGCAGACAGAAGGTAGTGCTTGACCCTGCCTGCGCCGGGACTTGGCGCTCCTCCTGGCCCCTGGGTGGCTGTCTGCGGAGGGACAGTGTGCCGTGCGCTTGGAGCCAGCGTCTGGCTGCCTTGTCACCACAGGTCTGTGGTTTGCAGCCCCATCTGCCTCCTAGTCCTAGTGAGTGGCGGTGGGGGTAGGGGGACAGCCGTGCATCCACCCAGCCAGACACGCAGGGCCTCAGCGGAAGTGGAGCACCAGATGTTCTGGGTTTCCTGTGCGATGCTTGCACAGCTGTGGGCTCTGTGGTTGTGGTTTGTCCGTCTCGGTCTCATGTGAAAGACAAAGGCTGGCTGACGGGAAGCCTGTCCGCCTCTCATCCCCGCCCCAGGCCCGACGCATGGCTTCCATGGACCTGGCAGGTCAGAAGCTTCCAGAGATACGCAGAACTGGAGGCTCCCAAGAAGCCACTGCACCCCCTTACCCTGAGGCCGATGGATGTTGCCCAGGATGGAGGAAGCCAAGGTCAGGCAGTCACAGACCCCTGCGAAGCTGGCACGGGGCACAAAGCAGATGCTGCAGATGCTCAAAATGTAAAGGAATGAATGAGGACCAGCAAACTGCACCTGGTGGGGGCAGAGCAATGGCAGTGTTTGAAACCCCCAGCTGGGCACCCCTTGTCATGAGTGGCTCTGGGTTCAGACAGGGACGGGTTTAGAACCTCACACAGTTTAACCTTTTGGGGCCTGGTGGTGTCCGCAGAATGGAGATGATAATATGTACTTCCTCGGGTTGGGAAGGCCTTGTGCACCGCCGTCCACATCTCTGCAGGGGCAGGGTCCTGCCCCAGCAACTGCTTGGGGGAAGGGGCGGGTACCAGGTTCCCCTTTCTCCTCGTGATAGTGTCTTTAAGAAGATGTCCTGAAAAGCAAGATGAAACAAGATCAGCTGGAACACTGCCCTGGGTGCTCCGGCCTGTGGGGCAGCATGGGGACAGGGACTAGGTTGGTGTCCTTGGAGGGGGCAGTAGTGGTGGGGACGTGGCATCCCAGGGGCTGCGGGTTCTGTAAGAGAGCAGGCTGGATGCTCCCCCACTCTTTTGCTCAGGGGTGATCTCAGTGGTTCCTGTACCTTTGGGTCTGCATCTGGACCTGGGCAGTGGGGAGCTCAGTCCTTTGGCCCCATTCTGAGCCCTTCCGGCTATACTCCTCTCTGTGACACGAGAAACCTTTAAGGTGACTGCCATGCAGTCCAACCGATTGGGCTCAAATGCCGACTCTGACACTTACCAACTGTGCAGCCTTACGCAAGTTCTTCCGCCTCTCCATGCCTTTCTTCATGTGTGGAATAAGAACCATTTCACCAGGTAGCTGTGAAGAATAAATACATTAGCATTTCTGAAGTGTGACATATCTGAAGAATGACTGCTGGGACATGGGAAAGGATCAGCACGATGTGTGTGACTCATGCGACAGCCTACCAAGGGGTGGGTTCTGTTAGTCATTCCATCACACAGGTGACAGGACTGAGGCACATGGCAGCAGTGATGTTTGCCAAGTCTCCCAGTAGTCCCCAGCAAGGCTGACACTTTGTTTCAGCTCGTCCTCCTGCACAGGGTGCAGCCACATGGTGGTCCTGGTGCCTGACAAAAGCGTCCCTGCAGAAACCTGCCTCGCACAGTGACCCCTTACTCAGAAAGAGCGTTTGTTGTGGCCTGGAGATATCCAGGACTGCTCCTGCAGAGGAATTGAAGGCACACAAGAGGTGGTTGGCAGGGAAGAGGTTTTTATTTTGTTTTGCTTATGTTTATTTTCATTTACTTGAAGAACAAGAGTGAGAGTGGTATCTTCCATTAGCTGGTTAACTTCCCAGATGCTTAGAGCAGCCACAGGGCCAGGCTGGGCCACAGCTGGGCGCCCTAAGCTCCATCAGGGTCTTGCACGTGGATGGCAGGAGCCCAAGCACTTGTGCCATGCCCTGTGATCTTCTCAGTGTGAAGGTGAATGGGAAGTGAAGCAGTCAGGACTTGAACTTGCACTCTAATAAAGTCTGTGAGTGTCCTAAGCCCATCTACTTCATGGAGGACCACCAGTGAAGACGTCTTGCACTCTGTTAAATGCCTCAAATATCAGAGAGGGGGCCTGGCGCAATATCCTAGTGGTTACATCCTCAGCTTGCATGCACTGGGATTCCATATGGGTGCCGTTCACGTCCTAGCTACTCCACTTCCCATCCAGCTCCCTGCTGTGGGAGTGAAGGATGGCTCAAAGCCTTAGGACCCTGCACCCACTTGGGAGACCTGGAAGAAGCTCCTGGCTCCTGGGTTTGGATCTGCTTAATTCTTGCTGTTGTAGCCATTTGGTGAGTGACTCAACAGATGAGAGATCTTTCTGTATCCCTCTAAATCTGACTTTCCAATAAAGATAAATCTTTTTAAAAATCTTTTATTTAGTTTTTAATTGGAAAGTGGTGTGTCTGGGAATGGCGAGTGACAAGCAGCCCTGGACTGCCAAGGTGGACCCCAGCACAGGAGGCTGTCACAGCCAGGAAAACCTTGAGCAGAGGTCAAGGGTGTGTGCGCAGCCACCCCCGCTGCTGTGGCTCTGTGCAGAGCATGGCCCAGGGCTACCCCACCATGTCTGGGTGCAGCCAGCAGTGTGGGAGCAGTGATCTTTGTGCAGCGCCCAGCCTCTCCTCTGTGGAGCACTGGGGCATCAGCGGCACTTACCTGCTCAACCAGGAAGCAAACCACAGCTGCCTTTTCTGGGCCGAGTGGAGAGGGCTGTGCTGAAGGCTGAGCAAGCAGCAGGGGCGAGGGTGGGTGGCGGGATGGCTCTTCTGTGAGCAGCTGGGCTCTGGAAGTTCTCGACTCTTCTGTAGAATGTGGCTGGCACTGGCTGGGGGTGGAAGAAGGGAGGAGGGCTATTGGGAGGGGGGGCAAAACCTGCGCCTAGCTTCTGGAAGTTTACCTGTTGGCTTGGCTGTTTCTTGGGAGGTCAGTTTTAGCCAGGTCAGTGTCCTCTTGGGAGCGCGGCGTGGGAGGGTGGTCAGAGGATTCTCTTCGTGGATTCATGCAGGCAGTTTTGCATTCCGCAGAAGGGACTCCCGCTTTGTTCCTATCCCACCTGTACTCCGCTCATTTGGCTAAAGGAACATCTTTTCCCTTTTCATTAGGTTAGCTAGGACTTGGCTTAGTGTATGCCTGCATTTTTCTTTTAAAGATTTTATTATTATTGGAAAGCCGGATATACAGAGAGGAGGAGAGACAGAGAGGAAGATCTTCCATCCGATGTTTCACTCCCCAAGTGAGCCGCAACAGGCCGGTGCGTGCCAATCCGAAGCCGGGAACCAGGAACCTCTTCTGGGTCTCCCACACAGGTGCAGGGTCCCAAATCTTTGGGCCGTCCTTGACTGCTTTCCCAGGTCACAAGCAGGGAGCTGGATGGGAAGTGGAGCTTCCGGGATTAGAACTGGCGCCCATATGGGATCCCAGGGCTTTCAAGGCGAGGACTTCAGCCGCTAGGCCATGCCGCCGGGCCCATATGCCCGCATTTTTAAAGATTTATTTATGTGTGTGAAAGGCAGAGCTAGAGAGGGAAACACACACAGAGAAAGAGTTCTACCTTTCACTGCTGCACTCTCCAAACGGCTGCAAAGGTTCAGGCTGGGCCTGGCTGAGGCCAGGAGCCTGGAACTCCATCCATATCTCCCACATAGGTGGCAGGGGCCTAAGTGCTTGGGCCATCCCTTGTTGCTTTTCCAGGCACGTTAACAGGATCAGGAGTGGAGAAGCCAGGACCTAAGCGGCTTCACATCTGGGATGTCCGTGTTGCAGGCAGTTGCTTAAGCTGCTGCATACAGCGCTGGCCCTGTGTATGTGTCTGTATGTTGAAGCTCTGGGCGTGGCGTGGGGGAAACATGGCTGGTTGTATTGCTGATTTTCTTGCTTTGCAGTCTCCCACCCTGGGCAGGTCCATACATGACATCATAGTTGGGTGGTTAGCCCTGGACTCTCCCAAGCCTGTTCCTGGGAGACATGGACGTGTAACTCAAAGGTACCCAGCCAGGTGTGCCTGGAACAATGCCTCAGAGAGAAGGGGTTGGTTGGGAGATGGCAGCAGCCAACCAGAGGGAGGACATGAGTGAAAGGACAGCCTAGGCCGCCTCCCTCGAGCACCAGGGTGCAGCCACACCTGTGGCTGCTACACTCCTGGGTTTCCAAAGTCAGCATTTCTTCTTCTTTGCCTGGGAAGTGTGAACTGAATTCCTGCCACCTGCCAGTAAAAATGCCGCAGATGAAACAACAGGGCATCACGAGGAAGCCAGCACATCAGATGGGTCTCCTTGCTAGTCCTGAGAACTTGCCAGAATTACCAGTACTCTCCAGCATCGCAAGGCAACAGGCCAGCCACGGCGGCCTCCTTTGAGAAGGAGGGCACCAAATCTGACATGGATATTCTATTCCTTTCTGTCTCCGGGGTCTGGGGAGACAGTGGGATCCCAGCTGCAAAGGAGGGAAGATCTCCTGCAGAAGTCCTTGGTGCCTGTTATTCAACCGGGCCTTGAGGTTTGGAGCTCGCGGTCTGTTTCTGGCCACTGAGTAGCCTGCCCAGTGTCACACAGTTGGGTCTCCCACTCTGGTCTTCCCTTCTTGTACAAGACAGAGAGTACAGCATTTACCTTTCTCCCCCAGGGACACTGAATTCATCGTCATCAAGGGAGCAAATGCTGGGCCACTTGCTGCAGCCCAGGAAGCTCTGACACCATGGCCTGGGCCGGATCCTTTGAACTGGTGCAATACCCTCACTCCCTGAGCCAGGCCTGGGGAGACAGGTGCCGTGGGCCAGGTAAGCCAGGGACCCCATCACAGCTCTGCAGGTGCTGTCCATGGCCAAGAGGTCTGGTCCTAGAGGTGTGGCCACCTGCAGGAGTGGCCATTGTTGTTCCCAACCTGCAGAAGTCCCCATTGGAAGCACCTCCAACCTGCCTCCAGTTGGCTAAGGGATTCCCCTGAAGCATGGACCCTCGTTGGCTGGCTCCAGGAACCTTAGTTTGGTGACATTGGGTGACAGACTGATGGGGATGGGAGAAAAGAGAGGGAGAGGGCTGAGAGGCAGTGGCCAGGGGGAAGGCAGGCTGGCTCTGAACCCTAGGAGGAGGAGTGGTGGGTGGCAAGGTGAGGAGAGGTCTGGGGTTGACTGTGAGAGGAGCAGTGGTAGTGAGGCCAGAGACTCCAAGGGGAAGCCAGCATCCAGGGCTGGGGATGGAGGCAGCAGTCCCCAGGGGTAACAGAGTAACCAAACGACTGTCCATGTAGCCAGTGCCTTGGGTGGCTGGAGGCTGACCATGGCCATTGAGCCGGTGTGGGGAGCCGTGGGGTCCTAGGAAGCCTCCCCAGAGAAGGGGACTGGATCAGGTGTGTCTGACAGCAGGAAGCTGAGCAGGGCAGACAGGGCAGTTAGGGAGACCCAGATGAGCTTGTAGCAACAGTGGCAGTTTATGGGTGGGGGCAGGGCAGGATCAGGTGACAACTTTTTCTGGACAGGGGATTTTTCTCAGGAAATGGGGTTATGCTGTGGGTGACTCTGTGGATGCTTCAGCCCTCGGGTGCCCCGGCAGCGGCAGTGACCCTTCCATTTAGGAAGTGTGGTTGGCAGAGCACCTAGCATGCATGATGTGGTATGGTTGCCAGCACTCTCACCACACAGCCGCAGCAGCTCTATAGCTGGAGGCTGAGGTTCAGAGAAGTGGTGGGGCTGGGATTTGAACCTGGATTTGTGATCTTAACTGTGTCCCTCAACAGCAGCCACTGTGCCTCTGGAGGGGAGCAGAAGCTCTGCTACGGGGTAGACACCCAGGAACTTCATTTTCCACTCCTCTGAGTGGCTCAGAGGCTGGCAAGGCTGGTCGTTCAGGGCGACTGCGGGCATGAGAGTGTGTATGTGTGAGTGAGAGTGACTGCCTGTGTGTGAGTATGCAAATATGTGGGCCGGGGGGAATTGGGGATCAGCCCCTTGGGGCTGGTCTGCCCTCCTTCCAGCCTCCACAGCCCCACAGTGTCTGGCTGCCTGGTCCCTTCCCTGAGCTGAGACTGTATGCTGTTGTCCATAGGCGAAATGGGCACGGGGAGAAGGGGGAAGGTGAGTGAGTGATCAGTAGGGAGGCTGAAGTGCCCTGGAGGCCTGGCAGGGCAGGTGGGGGTGGGAACCAAGGGACTGGGCTGGGTCGAAGCTAAAGAAAATGGAAATGCTCTGAGATGCTAAAAACGAGGGGGGGAGGGGACTTGGCCTCCCACCCCCTGGGTGATGAGTTAAGCTTGTGTCCCCCTGGAACTGCCTCAACTCCCCATCCCCACCCACCTGCCCACCTGCCCACCTGCCCACTTGCCCACCTTGTGTCTCTGGCTTTACACCTCATGGGTTCCTCTGGATGGGCCATGATGACCATCTCAGGACCTCAGACAGCTGCCCTGGGATGGTGCTTTCCTCTGCCTTGTTGGGGACACCCTACCCATCTCTGAAGATGCAGTCATACCTCCCTTCCTCCCAGAATCCCTCCCACTTGTGGCATGAGAGCTTCGGCCCCTGTGATCTAAGTTTCTCGTATGTGCAGATCTCGGCTCCCTGGACCGAGTCTGTCTTCCACTTCACACTCCATCTAGCGTGGCCAGGGTGGGCTGCTGCTGTTGACAACTGAGTTGCCCAGCTGGGTGGGCTGGTGGGTGAGGCGCTAGAGGCAGGAATGAGTCCACCTCTGTCCTCAGCAAAACCTTGCTCCACTTGGCACAATTAAAGGTGGGAATGTTGGGCTAGCTTGGGTTCAAGTTCACTCTATTGCTTAGCATGGGCCAAAACTTTATTCCATAATCTTACATCTGGAAATGGGAGAATTTGAAGATAACAATCTCATAAAAAGAATTTTCCGGGCTCTGCGCGATGGGTCAGTGGCTGAATCCTTGCTTTGCACGCACCAGGATCCCATAAAGGCTCCAGTTCCTGTCCCGGCTGCTCCACTTCCCTTCCAGCTCCCTGCTTGTGGCCTGGGAAACAGTGGAAGATGGCCCAAAGTCTTGGGACCCTGTACCTGTGTGGGAGACCTAGAAGCTCCTGGCTCCTGGTTTCAGATAGGCTCAACTCTGGCTGTTGGTGCTACTTGGGGAGTGAACCTGTGGATGGAAGATGTTTTTCTCTGTATCTCCTTCTTTCTGTAAATCTGCCTTTCCAATAAAAATAAAAAGAATGGAAAAATTTAAAAATTTAAAAAAGAACTTAAGAAAGAAGTTTCATATGAATATGTTTATAATTTTAAAAACTTTTAAAAAAATCCAGATATTCACAACAGTGTGATTTATAATGGAGAGGAATTGAAAACCACCCTGAAATGAGAGAATGGTGAAATGAATCATTGCATGATCTGTTGGATCAATAGTAGATCATTAAAAACGTCATGGAGACTTTGTGGCTACCGAGAACGCCTTTTAATGATGTAAAATACGGCGTGAACTTGGTAGTGTCGAAGAACACAGCAGCCGACACCTGGTGCGGGAAAAGCAGCGAGGGAAAGCAAGCCCTATGAGGGAGGTCGCATTTCTGCTTTCCACTTTTCTAGAACAAGGATGAATCACTTCTATCGAGATTAATTACACTTGAAAATATCTTTAAAAAAACCTTTGAAGTCATATTTACTTCTTGTAAAAAGTATGAATCAGGAAAAGAGAAAAACGAGCATGCTAAGATTTTTGTCACTTTCTTCCACACATATTTCCCCGTCTGCAGATGGTCTTCTGACAGGACAGGGCCGGGAAGACTCGGTTCCCTGGAAGTCCCCTGGAGCTCTGGGAAGGGTTAGGCCCGTGGCCCAGGCTCCCGGCGTGAGAGACACTCCATGGCCAGGAACAGCCCACAGTTCAGCACCCAGGGGACTGGCCTGCTGTCCAGGCGCCCCAGGTCCAGCTCTCCAACCCAGGCTCCAGGCCTCGGCCCTGCCTCCTGCAAGGCCTTCCCAGGGACCTCAAAGCAAGCAGTCCGCTAGTTAACCCTGAACTAGTGGCAGACTTTTCCTTCAAGTGGTTTTGGCAGTTGGTAGCCACCGTGGGGGACTTTCCATCTGGTTCCATGGTTGGCCAATCAACAGCAGATCAGGCCCTGGAGCTTTGGTGGGGCCTGCCATGCCCTGCCCTGCCCCTCCCAGCTCAGTGGGGCTCCTGACCCCAGGCTGTTGACTCAGCCAGCTCACCTTCCCAGGGTTGGGGGCCATTACCCTTTGCTCTTTCTAGGAAATGTCACAAACTCAAGTGGGTCCCATCCTGCCACCACATCTGTGCTGGACTCTGGGCTTGTCCACTTCAGGGACATCTCTGCTCACACACCCGCCTCCTGTCCTGGTGCCCGTTCCCCCTCCCACTAAGCAGGGCTCCTCCTAGGTGGGAGGCAATATGAACCAAGTGCACAGCTTCTGTCCGGAGCCCATTGCCCTGTTTCCACTTGGAAGAGCCCTTGGCCTCATGGCTGGGTCAGAGTGAGGACTGCGGAGGGAAGTGCATGGGGAGCAGGGCAGGAGAGGGGACGGGTGGGCTCCAAGCCCCTACCAGTGCCAGTCCAGCACTGGGCACACAGACACCTGCCCCTAGGTCTGGCTTTATTTTACAATGAAGGGAGGGTTACTTTGGCTCCCTTTTAGTGCTGGAAATTTACCCAAAGGGCATCCCATTACCCACTGTGCGCTGTAGTGTTTTTCTTTTTTTCCTTTTAAAGGAAACTTTGTCATCTAATTGTTTAACCCTTCTTTGATCAGTTTTGAAACACCTGAGGTTACGAGGAGGTAACCCACTGGTTTAGCCTCTGCTGAGGTCAATGGATGGACACTGGGTGGTGCGGAGGCTGTGGCTCAAGTGCTGAGCCTGAGCCGTCCCTGAGCCATCCCTCTGAACACCCACTCTAATCTGGAAGTGCCTATTTCTGCCTGGGAATGTTCCCTGGGGCAGCAGCCCTCAGACACCACATCCGCCGCTGCCCCTCCCTGGATCCTGCTGGCCCAGGCATCCGACAAGCCCTGTCTTCCACGTGGGTGGGTTAGGGACTCAGGTATGTGGCCATCATCTGCTTCATCCTGGGGGTGTGTTAGCAGGAAGCTGGATTGGAAGTAGAGATGGGACTCAGGCCCAGCAACTCCAATATAAGACATGGGTGTTCCACGAAGCAGCTTCACATACTGTGCCACAGTACCCACCCATTTGTGAACTTTTGTGGATACCTGCTGGTTGGTTCTCCCTGCCACCTTAGGCTGGTGTGAATTGGGCTTCGTACTCTCAAGGAGCAGGCTTTGAAGAGATGAAATTTTAAACCTCAATATGATGAACAAGGTCTTTATAGATTGATCCCAGATTCTTCCCCCGTCTTCACGGTCTCCCAAATCCCCAACACACACACACTGGCTAGTTTTGAGCCTCCAAAACTAGGAGATGATTTCTGTAGTGGTTACTACAGCTCCAAAAGGAGCAGCCCCTCCGTTCCTCCCCCACCCCACTGCCCCATTTTCCTTCTTTGAATTCAATGAGTTTGCTTCCAAGAAACTAGTCATCTTACATTTAAGAAATAAAAATCTATGGGCCCAGTGCGGTAGCCTGTGGCTAAAGTCCCCACCTTGCATGTGCTGGGATCCCATATGGTGCTAGTTCATGTCCCGGCAGCCCCGCTTCCCATCTAGCTCCCTGCTTGTGGCCTGGGAAGGCAGTTGAGGACGGCCCAAAGCCTTGGGACCCTGTACCATGTGGGAGACCTGGAAGAGGCTCCTGGCTCCTGGATTTGGATCAGCTCAGCTCTAGCCTTTGTGGCCATTTTGGGAGTGAACCAGAATGATTCTCAGAATCATCTCAACATATCTTATTTTTGTGGGCAAAAGCATTGCAGTACCGGATCTTAAGAAATTACCCTGTAGGAAGTGGCCCCCAGAGGAGACTGGTTTACCTTCTGTTAAAAACGTTAAGTAAACGTTATATAGCAATGCTACTCAACCAACTCCTGTTGTGGCAATCATCACTTATTTTCTGAAAATAAGTCCACATAAGAATTCAATATCTAAAAGGTAAAATATTCCTTCATTTTTTCTATTTTTGAAAAAGACTTAATAATGTAGAAGAGTCATAGAGAGAGGTTTTTCATCCACTAGTTCACTTCCCAAATAGCCACAACCGCCGGGGTTAGGCCTGCATGAAGCCAGGAACCTGCAACTCCATCCTGGCTTCCCGCATGGGTGGCAGGGGCTAACTACTTGGGCCATTTTCAGTTGCCTTCCCAGATGTGTTAGCAGGAAGCTGAATGGGAACTGGAGCATTGGGACTTGAACCTCTGCTCCTGTGGGGTACTGGTGTGACTGGTGGCAACTCAGCCATCTGTACCACAACTCTGTACCAGTGTTTTAACTTTGGTAATGTTTTCTCTTTTCATTGTTAAAAGGCCTTGTAATAGGGGCTGGTGTTGTGGTGTCATAGGTAGAAGCTGCCACCTGTGATGCTGGGATCCCCTGTGGGAGCTGGTTTGTGTCCCGGCTGCTCCGCTTCAGATCCAACTCCCTGCTAATGGCATGGGAAAAGCAATAGAGAATGGCCTAACGGTTTGCGCCTCTGCCACCCACATGGGAGACTTAACACACTCCTGGCTTCTGTCCTTGACCTGGCCAAACATTGACCATCAAGGCCATCTGGAATCTCTCTCTCTCATTCAGTCTTTCAAATAATTAACCAAATCTTCAGAAAAAAAGAAACAGTTTAATAGTCTTAAAGTCAGAGCTACTAGTCTGCATAGCCAAAACTGTACTGCTGAATTCAAGCTTACCAGTAAGTCTTTGTAAGTAGTTCTCAGTAAAATATTCTCCTCTCACCGTTTCCCTGCCCCAAATCTGGCATGCTGAGAGTGGAAATATATCCAGAAGATGTATAAAACAGCAAAGCTTAGTAATGACTTTGTGTTTTAAAAATAGAAGGCATTTGGGGTCTGCTGTAGCATGGTGGGTTAAGCTAACACTTCAAATGTCATCATCCTCTAGAACACTGACTAGAGTCCAGTTGTTCTGATGCTGCTTCCTGCTAATGCACCTGGGAAAGCAACAGAAGGTGATGGGAGTACTTGGGCCCCTGCGCCCGTGTAGAGGAGCCAGTGGACTCTCAGGCCCCTGACTTGGCTCGGTCCAGCTCTGGCTGTTGCAGCTATTTAGGGAGAAAATGGCAGAGGAAAGATTCTCTCCTCTCCTCTCTCTCTCTCTCTCCCTCTGTAATTCTGACTTTTGAATAAATAAGTAAACATTAGCAAAAGCAATTAAAATATACTCAAACTTGCATGAAGGAGAACTTTTGGGGGTGTGTTATTAAAACAGTCATAAAGGTTAGTACTGATACCAGAGTATTAATGTCTACAGTGTTACAATAGACAAAAGTTACTGTGTAAGAACCCTTTAAAAATTACAAACCAAGAACACACACATGATTCAGGATGATTTTCCCCTCCTGAATTTTAGTCTTTATAGGGTTGGGCACATCGGCACCCACTGGTGTTTCTCACAGCCTCTGATGAAGCTTTGTGGGGTGGGTGAGGGTCTTGTCCAGGGAAGCCTGGATCCCAGTCACATCCTACACACTGGCATGATGAAAAGCAGGGCAGTACTGCCCCAACACACTGGGCACAAAGATGTATCCCATGCCCAGTGCTATCCCCACAACGGAAACGAGTGTGGGACTGAACACAGGACGCCACAGGGCTGCACCTGCCTATAGAGTGCCGTTACTAGCAGGACATCTGGTTCCCATCCCGCGCCAGCACCATTCCCGTCAGGCATCTCTGCGACACAGCCGCTGGTCCAGGAGCCAGTCCTCGCCACACCTGGGTTCATGTAGTGAGACAGCTTGATCCTGACCCCAAGGAGTGTAAGAGAATACATGTGTATTGCTTCGAGCCACTCGGCTTATGGAAGTCTGGTACAGTAACAATAGAAAACAGATGCATGCTCACAAGAGCGCCTTCCACCTGGCAGGTCCTCACTGTGCTTGTAGCTAGCTAACGCTTCCTGACCCTTCAGGATTCAGACCAGGGATCCATGAGGTCCTTGGTCCTGTGCCACCTCTGCTGTCTGTGTCTGGCCCTTCTCTGTCCCTCAATTAGGCTGAGATCAACTGTCTCCCTTGCTGTACTCAGCAGGTGCGTTGTCTGCACTGAGCATCCTCTGTGGGCTGTGCAGAAGCCAACCCAGATCCCTGTGCTCTCGGCACTTGGGTCCCTGTGGTGTGATAGAGCAGAGACAGAGGATGCGGTGTCCACCTTGTTCCCCTGGGACTTCCCAGCACCTGGGACCTTCAGATTATGGCTGCCAGCCCTCCTGGACCCAGGGCCTCACTGCATGGTCTCCAAGCTTCCTGAAGTAAAAAATTAGGACTTCAGCCGCTAGGCCACGTCACCGGGCCCCTGCAGTAGAAAACTGTAGGGGAGTAAGCCGGGACTTCTTGGGCAAATTGGAGCCGGCTCAGGAGAGTTGGTTGCTTGATTTGTCAAGAGTTTTTGGAGTCTTTGGGAAATGTGAACAGGTTCTAGAAACAAAGAAACAAAACAGAGAACAAAGGGCAAAACCCTCAAGCCATCAGTTTCTGAGTATTTGATTATGTTTAGCTGTGGTCTGTGCTCCTGAGGTCTGCAAGGCAGAAACCATGTGAGGGTGGATTCCCTGATTGTCGTTGGTGTCACCTAGGCAACTTGTCATTGGCCGGGTGCATGATACTTTAAAACGTTCATGGAAAATGCAATGAAAAGGTAAGTTTGCTTGGATGCAAAAAGAATTGAAATCTATGCAGGTTTTCTCACCACATCTGTTCCATGAGCTTCATTTCTCCTTCCTCAGGAGTACAAATGGAAATGTTGATTAAACTTTGTGTGGGAGGTGCCCTTGCTCCACAATAGCACAAGCTGTATGTTCTGCCAAGCCAGGCAGGCTCCAGGCACCTGCACACAGTGGGGTCTGTGCTCCATTTTGTGACAGCTGTTTATGAGTGCTCTCCTGGAAGCTGCATGAAGCCGTCACCAGCACTGTGCAGTGTGTGGCCACGGGTGTGTGGCGTCCTGGCCCAGGGACAGTGCTTCCCAGCATCAGCTCAGCCTGGGATCCTGTGTCTGGAGCCCTGCGGGAGGTAACAGGTGCAGAGCTGAGGTAGAAATGGGTTCTTGTGGTAATGGCTGGGGCATCCTGGACATGGGTGAGCTATCTGGCACCCAAGGAGGAAACACCTGGTTTGAGCAGATCCAGTGCCCACTGGCATTGGAAGATGGCCCAGGAACCCCAAGTTAGCTTGGACTGAATGGGCTGGAAGGGCAGGGTCAAGGTATAGGTGACCACTTTGGGAAGGCTACAGGGGGTCCTTGAGAGGCACATTTAGAGCGAGTCCAGTCTAGTGGGCAGAATACTGGGCACTGGGTCAGTCCCCTGAGTCATTAATTCATTCATTTGTTCCAAAAGTGTTCAGGAAGCCTATAGATCGTGAGACTGCCAGACTGGGTGCCACCATCATTTTTATCTTTTTTCATAAATAAAGCTTTCACTTTTTATAGCGTTCACTTTTACAGATCATTTACCAATATTGAAACTTTCCATAAACACCATGGTCCTATTCTACCGTGAACTGGGCCTTGCAAGAGCTTACAGCCTAGTGGGAGACATGCAGTAATGAGGGTGTTTCAGCACTCACCTGCAGTGTGGGCTTGGGCTTAGGTGACGTGTGTGTGTGTGTGTGTGTGTGTGTGTGTGAGTGTGTGTGTATGAGTGAGTGTGAGTGTATGTGTGAGAGTGTGTGAATGTGCGTGTGTGTGTGAGTGTGTGTGCGAATGTGTGAGTGTGTTTCCTTCTGCCTTTCAAAAATAAAACAGGGGCAGGTACAATGGCTCAATTGGCTAGTCCTCTGGCTGCAAGTGTTGGCATCCCATATGGGCTCTATTTTCTATCCTGGGTGCTCTATTTCCCATCCAGCTCCCTGCTGGATGCCTTCCCTGGGAAGGCAGTTGGGGATGGCCCAAAGCCTCAGGACCTGCACCCATGTGGGAGACCCGAAGAAACTCCTGACTCCTGGCTTTGGGTTGGCTCAGCTCCGGCCACTGTGGCGATTTGTGGAGTGAACCAGTAGATAACAGATCTATCTCTCTTTTCTCTCTATGCCTTAAAAAAAAGTAAACCCCCAAAACAACAGCAAAAAAAAAAAAAAAAAAAAACCCTTAAAAAATAAATAAATAAAATAGGTTTTTTAAAAAGGAGCTAGGAGACTGTGACAGCCTTCTGTCTCCATGGCAGGATCCTGTGCTCCGTGAAGGGGCGAGTTGAGGAGACTTTGGAAAGACAACAGGCAGATTCCCTTTACATGGAGGTGGGGCCAGCCTAAGACACAACTGTGTTCTTTTAAAAATTTTTATTTTTTGAAGAGATTTATTTATTTTTTTAATTGGAAAGATAGATACACAGAGAGGTGAGACAGAGAGGAAGATCTTCCGTGTGATGGTTCACTCCCCAAGCAACTGCAGTGGCTGGAGCTGAGCCAATCTGAAGCCAGGAGCTGCTTCCAGGCCTCCTGCACAGGTTCAGGGTCCCAAGGCTTTGGGCCACCCTTGACTGCTTTTCCAGGCCACAAGCAGGGAGCTGGATGGGAAGTGGGGCTGTTGGGATTAGAACCGGCACCCATATGGGATCCTGGCGTGTTCCAGGTGAGGACTTTAGCCACTTTGCTATCGTGCCGGGCCCTGATTCTGTCCTTTTTTTTAATGTGGAGGGACAAGGGACACCCCGGCGGGACTGCTGGGAGAAGTGGGCTGGGTGCATGTTGGGCACCTTCCTGCTGTCTAGTCAAGGCCTGTCGGGCACACGCAGGGGCCCCAGCAAGATGCAGCTCTGGGACACGGCAAGTGCCTGTGGATCGTCAGCCCCCGGGGCCTGCCTGCTGGCCTGGAGAGTCACTGCCGGCTGCTATAGCAACAGCCAGGACCAGAAGGCCCGGTCAGCCCTGCAAGATAGAGAGGTCACATGGAGTCACTAGTTTTATTGACACAGCCATGGCTGTTCTTGGGACAGCTGTGAATCAGAGGGCCTGGAATAGCATCCAAAGGCCGGACTCCTGCCCTGCCTCCCTCAGCCCAGCCTGCAGCACCAGGACAGGCCTGGGTACTGTGCTAGGCATGTGGAGTCAGGTGCACACTCCAGGCCACCTGCGTGGTGCAGAAGACAAGCCTCTTTCTCCACCTGTTCAACACATGCATTGAGTGCCTGCTGCATGCCAGCAAGGTCCGCGTTTGATCATTCACTCTGCCATGTGTGAGCTTGTCCACCTGTCACGTCACTCACCCTTTCCTTAAAGAGTGCTCACTGTGGAGCCCAGGGAAGAGAGTGCAGCCCAAAGCTGTGCCCTAGCCCTAAAAACATTGCCCTGGGCCACAGGAGGGCACTTTGCCCCCAGGCTCCGCAGGGACCTGCATTGTTCAGGGTTAAGTTGATGGGAACAACCGCTGAAGGGGGCATTAAAAGGGAGCTGCCCAGGAGTGGGGTCCGAGCCCTCCCACTCGCTGGCTATACAGCTGGCTTGGCTGCTGCCCTCGCTGGCTCCTGGGGCACCCTCTTTCCACTAGAGTGGCCCTGTTGCCAGGAGACACAGTGCAAAACAGTGTTGGCTGCTAGAGCATCCTGGCACAGCCCTCAGCCCTCAGCCCCACGGGCTGCTACAAGGAGTTTAGCCCCTAATTGGAACCGGCCGGCTTGGCCCCTGCCCTCCCCTGAGCTGACTTCAGTGGCCATAAAACTTGGGAACTTGTTCCTGGGAACCTCCTATAAAAGCCTGGGTTCTCCTGGCCAAGGGCTGGGCAGGTGTGGTGTGGCCTTGGTCTCCTGAGGCACAAGGGACATTGTGCTGTCCAGGATGTGCAGCTGGCCCTCCCGGAGCCTGGCATGCTGCCAGCTGCTGGCAAGAGAGTGCCCAGTGAAAGGACCCCCTGCCAGAGGCTTGCCAGCTGCCCTTGGCGGCAGGGTCCTGCAAAGCCAGGCTGCTCTGCTCAGGTCCCCACCTTGCAAGGCCTGCCCCCGGGTGGCTCTGGATCAACTGGCCTGAGGGTGGGAGGGAGGGAACCCAGGCCCTCCTCCAGGATCCAGTGGTGCCAAAGCCGGCCCCCTCCCCCCACGGTCTCCCAGAGGCTGCTATAGCTTGGGCCAGGTAGACTGGGCAGGTTCCAGCTCGCATGCCCACCAGCTTTCCCTAAGCCCAGGCTGAGGCTTGCACTTGGAAAAGTCCCCCACATTGGGGTGGCTGAGGACAGAGTTCGGAATCTGTAGCGCCCAAGCTATCCAACTTCTCGTCCCAGGGGCAGAGGGAACAGCAGGTATGGAGTTTTCTGGGTTCCGCACCAGGCACCCAGCACCCTTCTGCCAGGCTCCCTTCTGCACCCCCAAAGCCATGTCCATGTGCAGAAAGCCATGGTCCCAGCCTGGCCACTGCTCAGTGGCTGCCAGCAGAAACTTCCCTGAGCCTGTGGCGGGGCTGTCCATGCCAAAGACAGGAGGAATCCCCTATGAGGGCACAGGGGGAGTGCTGTCAACTGGCTCGGGGACTTCAAGAGTTCCTGGGGCTGGTGCCTGGGCTTGGGGTTGCAGCTCACAATAGTGGGGTCTCCCATGCGGTGGGGTCTCAGGGTGACCTCAGGCTGCAGGTACCAAGAGAGTCTCCATCAGCCACTAGGAACAGACGAGCTTGGGCCCCCAGGGTTGCAGCTCTGTGCTAACGTGCCTGGGAACACAGCAGGGGGTGTCTCTAGAGCCTGGGCCCCTGCCATCCACTTGGGAGACTAGCCCAAGTGGTCTAGTCCAGCCGGCTACTGCATGCATCTGGGGGATGAGCCAGTGGGTGGAAGATATCTGTGTATTTCTGTATCTGTATAACTCGACCTTTCAAAGAAAGAAATCTTAGAACAGAAGCTGCGGGGGACGGGGGTGGCAGCCCTTGGGCGTGGGGGTCCAGGACGTGGACTGCCTTGTGGTCAGCAGGAGACCCAAGGGCCTTTGTGGACGGGGCTTGCCTGTGCTTGCTGGGAGTGAGGTCTTTGGTGGCTGCATCCCTGGCGAGGAGGGAGGGGCGGGGGAGAGGAAACCATGTCTGGGCCTCGGCCACAGCTGTATCCTCCTCCTCCCAGCAGTCCTGGTCCTCCTTGCCACCCGGCCAGTCCATCTCTCATCCTGCCCTCACTGTGACCCGGCAAAGGCTGTGAGGAGCCCCCTAACCTCCCCCAGCCCCTCAAACACACCTGCCTCCTGGAAGCTTTTGAGTATCCTTTTCATCTCTCCATCCCTCTTGGTCAGAATTTCCCACCTCTTAGGAGAGCCGACTGGCCTTGGGAGTACCCTGGGCTTACAGGGCACAGGGGGTCTGTATCCCACTTCCACTCAGGAAAAGTCTGGTACATTCCACCCGGGGAGAAACCTGGCTTGGCCAAGGGTGTGACCAGCGCCTTGGCCAGGGGCCCAGTGCCAGCGGAGGGCTCCTACGGGTCCTGGCTTGTGCATCCTGGGTGGGTGACTTCGAGGAAGCATCTGTAATTGTTCCTGTTGCCGGCTCACGGACCAGGACAGTGGGGACCAGCCTGCAGTCAACAGGCCTCCAGCCTCTGTGTCTGCCAGGATCATGTTGCTTGCTGAGAAGACACAACATGGTCCCTGCTGTGCCTGGTGACTAAGCCTCAGTCCTCTGCGGTCCAAGTCAACAGGTGCAGGGAAGTCTTGGCTTGTAATGGGGTAGCTCTCAGAGATGGCAGGAGGCAGCGTGGCTGCAGGTGGGGGCGGGGGAGGCAGCTACCCCTGGTGGGTGGGCACAGTGGGCAGCATTCTCCCTTTGGTCTCTTCCTCCAGATTGCTGAATCCATGCTGGGACTCGCTCATTGTCAACAAGCAGCTCGCCAGAGCCCAGCAGCCCAGGGTGGCAAGTCAGAATTCTGCTGCTGTTACAATGCCAGGTTTGTGAGTCAGTGCCAGAGACACCACCTGCGAGAAGAACAACCCACGTCAGGGTCCTTCCTTGGCCCATCTCGCCCCTCTTTCCCTCCCCGCTCCCCCTCCTTCCTTCCTTCCTTCTTCTTTTCTTTCTTTTTTTTAGAAGCAGAGATAGAGAGACGTTGGGAGCCTTTCTGCTGCTTCATGCCCCCAGATGTCCCTGAGACTGGGCTAGGCTCAAGCCAGCAGTGGGTGACAGGGGCCCAACCATCGCTGCTGCCTCTTGGGGTCCCTGTTAGCAGGAAGCTGGTCTCAGAAGCCAGTGATCAACTCTGAGTGTTTGCATGTGGGATGTTGGTGTTTCAGCACTAGCCAGATGGATGCCCATAGGTTTTTTTTTTTTTAAGTTATTTAATTTATTTGAAAGAGAGAGCTACAGGAAGAGGCAGGAGAGGGAGAGAGGGAGAGTGAGAGAGATCCTCTTGCTGGTTCAGGCTGAAGTCAGGAGCCTGGAATCCCATCATCTCCAAGCACTTGATCCCTCCCAGGTGCGTCAGCAGGGCACTGGATGGGATGTAGCTGCACTTTCTCCACCGCCCTCTGTTCTAGTCAGCATCACAGGTGTGCCACAACACAGCCCCCACTAGTGGAGACTGTAAGCTCCTTGTCTCACGGCCAAGTCTGTGCAGGTAATATGGGAAGAGCCCAGGGCAGCTGTCGCCCTGTGCAGCCAGTTCTTCCCCCGGGGTATGCCTTTCTGTGTGGTGGCCTGGAAGGACACAGTGTCCACTTGGGACTGGACCCTGGGCCTGTGCCTTTCCTCCCTCTCTCCCGTAGTGTTTGGGGAATCTTGTCTGTCTGCCACTGGCCCTAGCCCTGGCTCTCAGGTGCCTAGGTCAAAGGTTAGGGGGCAGGGAGGGGCTTGCTAGAAGGGCCTCTCGGGCTTGCCAAGCAGCTTTACCAACAGTAGGGGCATGTTCGGACAGCTACGAGGTCAGCTCTCACCAGGATGTGGAGGACAGAACAGTGGCCCTTGGAGATGTTCCCCAGGACTGTGGATGGGTGACCGCCAAAAACCAAAGGGACAGGACAGAGGGGAGTAAACAAGGGACCTCAAGACAAGAAGGCTCCCCTTGGCCGTCGCAGTGGGCCCACCATGTTCCCAAGGGACCTTACGGGGGGAGCAGAGGCAGGGACAGACAAGGCTGCTGCCTGAGAGGAGGGCTGAGGCTCCTTGCCGAGGCATGCAGTGGCCCCAGCAGATGGGAGCTGCCGGAAGCAGCCTCAGTGGACCTCCGGTAGGACCTGCCCTGCCAACAGCACCTCCGGCCTCATAGCTGGCGGGTCTGTGTCGTTTGTCACAGCAGCCTTGGGAACCTGGACACTGTGTGCAATCTTGCCTTCCCTGTCCTCCTGGTGGCAGATCGGCTTCTTCCTTTGGGAAACTGCCTCTACCCTCTACCCATATGCCTGGGCCTGAGGACAGCCTGACCAGTCGCTGGCTCCCCTGGGGATCCCGCTCAGGGCTAGAAAACTCAGAAGCTGAAGTTCAGCTGACCTGGAGTCCCCAGGGCTGCACTGGGGGAAAAGTGAGGACAGCCTAGGAACGTCTTCCCCCTGGGGTGCCAAGCATGTCTGTAATCTTAGGGCAGCAGGCACCACTGGGTCCTGGGGCTGAATCTACCTCCAGGTGGGGTCATACAGAGACCTTGTGCCTAGAGAGGTGCCAGGGTGGATGCTGGTGCTTGGTGGCCTTGTTCCTGGGCATGGTGTGGCCGGAGCCCCTCCAGCAGGCCAGTCCAGGCTGTGAGGACCCATCTCCTGGAACCCTAGGTCAGGGAGGTATGAGGGGCTTGGTGTTCAGCGTCTGATGGAGGATCTGGAAAAGACCAAAGTAAAATTCTTGCAGCTCCTCTCCCCTCCATCCTTAGGCTGGGGAGCCTGTAGCCAGCTGGAGAGGGAGGGGGCTGGGATAGGGTATGGCTTCTTCCACATTCTTCCTCCAGGCCTGTACTTCCCGGAGCTGCTGACACAAATGACCACAAACAGGGTGGCTTAGAACCACCGTGGTCTGCTGCAAGCTCTGGGCCCACATATCCCAAGCAAGGGGCTAGGAGTCATGGAACCGCCACGGCTCCTGGGGAGCCTCCAGCCTCATCATCTTTGGCCTGTGGCTTCCCTGCTCTGATCTCCAACTCTTCCTGTGGCTCGGGCCCCGTCCTCTCCTTTAGCGACACAGGATACGAACCTGGTAGGCCTGCCCCATGTGACTTCACCTCGAGACCCCTAGCTGGCTATATTGGCCAAGGTCCTGTGTCCAGGGAAGGTCATACCTGAGGCTCTGGGCGGGTGGGGCCCTGTGGGGAAGCTCACCCGGCTGAGGTCTTGTTCCCTGAGCCCACAGGGCTGTCTTGTGCTGGGTAGGTCCTGCTTCTACCACCACCATTTAGCTGGCAGCTCCGCACCTGAGCTTGCCTTGCACCTCCACCTTGCAAACATCTCCCCCGCCAGCCCCTGCCCCGGCTTGCCCCAGAGCCACCATCTGTGTCCTGCAGAGACACTGACAATCACGCCCAGAATCGAGTGTGTCCCCTGTCTCCTTCCTCCCTCCTAATGGGACGAAAAACAGGTCTAGCATGGGGTGAGTAACTTGTCTAGAGCCACACAGCTGAGCCGTGACCCTGGGGTTGGCTGCCAGATCTGTGCCCCTGCCCTGTGGGCTTTGCTGAGCTGCGCCGCGCCCTTCTTCCAGAGTCTCGGGATAAGCCATTTGTTTCTGTGGATCCTTCGGGGTGGGGAAGAAGCAGAGTGGGGTCCAGCCTGCCCACAGCAGGGAGAACTTGGTGGATCCTGAAGTGCCAGGGTGGCCTGGCCTTAGGTAGCTCTGGATTTAGGTGAGCCAATGGCTCAGCAGAGACCCCCGCCCTCCACTCCCTTAGGCTCAAGCTGGTCCTGTACCAACCTGTTGTCCAGCCCCCTGGCCTGGGAGGGCTGTGATGGCTCTAAGTTCCTGCCCATTCCACTTTGGGCTCCCAACAGGAAGGGCACTTAGGCCTGGAGGGGTCTCAGGGAACTTGAGGACTGGGTCACGTGCTGACAAGTGGGTTTCCATCGAATGGGAAGTCTTGCTGCCTCGGAGACTTCTGGATGGAGCAGGTGCAGCCTGGGCTCCCGAGCTCTTGCAGGTAAGAGAAGTGGGTGGAGGCTTCAGGGGTCAACTGCGGCTACAAGGGAAGAGAGGAGGAGGGATTGAAGGCATGGATATGGGGCTTCCTCATCTGGTGTCCTCCTGTGCCGGGGCAGATGGAAGCTGCTGGGGAGGGGAAGTGTTCCAGGCAGAGGTGGCTCAGGTCACAGTATGGGAACTGCCCAGCCCCGGCCCAAGCCAAGGACTACAACCCCACAGATCCTTCCATAGCACATATCACATGTACCTGTGGTGACCCGGCTGCTGCTTTCCAGTCTGCCCTCCTTGGTCAGATCTCCCTGAGGCCTCTGACCACGAGCCGGCAGTGTGGAGCCGCATTGCCTAGGCACGGTTCTGTGGCCTCGGACCCTCCTCTCCTTCTGCTGTGAAAGGGACTGCTTTCCTCTTCTGAAAGACTCCAGTGGGAGAAGGTTGCCCAGGCCTTAGGGGACCTCCAACCAGAACCGCATCCAAATCTGAAACCCCACCCTGAGGGTCTGGCCCGGGGGTGGCTGTGCAGCGAGGGCTCTGCCAGCAGGGTCTGGTTCTGGCTGGCTCCCCTTGGTCTCCCGGACCCCAGCAGACAGCGTCACAGGGCCCAGATTCTCCTTGTCACCTTCAGCACCCTCAGCCAGTGCCTGTCCAAAGGCACATGCTGCCATGTGAGAGCTACACTCAGGGTGAGGTGGAGAAGGCTCCGGCTGCCCCAGACCCTGAATACACCCAGCTGGTGCCAGCGCAGTGCCAGGCGGTACACGACGTGGAGAGGGAGCCAGTCAGAGCTGTCACTGTCTGAATCTTGGCCCGGCCTCCTGCCAGCTGCCTTCCTTTTGTGCCTGCAAAGTGAACACAGACCCCAGGAGGGGCTGTGTGTGTTTCAGGGCTTACACGGAGCTTGGGGTGCAGTCACTGTCCCTGAGTCCTTGCCTCGGTCACAGATTTACTCAGCAGCTTGGGCTGATCTGAGTTTGCTGCAATCACTGCTCCCCACAGCTGGTCAAACCCCTTTGATATTTTCCATTTTAAGAAATGTAGACCTCAGACCAGAGGGTTAAACTATAGCCCAAGAAGCCAACATCCTGTATCAGAGAGCTGGTTCAAGTCCCAGCTGCTCTATTTTTGATCCAGCTCCCTGCTAATGGCCTGGGAAGGCAGTGGAAGATGGCCCAAGTGCTTGGGCCCCTGCTACCCACGTGGGAGACCTGAATGAAGCTCCTGGCTTTGGATCAGCCCAGTGCTGGCCATTGTGGCCATTTGGGGAGTGAACCAACAGATGGAAGGTTCTCTCTCTGTCTGTATGTGTGTCCCTCTTTCGGCTTCTCTCTCAGTTCCTCCAGTGTGTTGGGCAGGGCAAGGTGGTGACAAGTCACAAGGTGTGTGAGACTTGAGCTGCCTGGGACTTGTCCTTCCTCCATGGAGCTATGTTCCCTTCTGTCTCTCCCAGTTCCTGGGGAGCGCCCGCTGGTCATGCTTCCCAGGCACTGAGGACCTGGTGCCACCTGCAGGTGGTCTACCCTGGAGGGTCTGGCCCTACCACTCCTTTTCTCACAACTTCCCCACCTGCCTGTGCAGGTTCTCAGGCCAGCCCAGCATCTCTCCTTTCTTCCATGACTCACTCTACCTCACATGATGTCCTCTGACCCCTTCCTTGGAGCAGGACAGGGAGATACTTGGGTGCTGTGGCGGTGGGTAAGGCGAGTCCACTGGCTGCGGTGCTTGGCTGTGTCTTGAGGTGGGGGTGGCCTGGATTCCATGGGGAAGAGTGTCCCCTGCCCTCTCTTAGGTCATTCCTGCAGGACCCTGGAGCCAGACGTGGGTGAAGGAGAGAGGAGGAGGAGGGGTCTCAAGTGGCACCACCTCTTGCACCAAGGCTGAGGCGGGACTGTTGGCTGTGCTGGCTCTGGCCAAGGTCTGTGTGCAGCCAGAGGCACCGCAGGACTCACTCCGCCCCCAGCACTAAACAGACTGTTTAGACCCAATAGGGAGACCCCGGGGGAAGGCCCCCTGTGTAGTAACTGGCTTGGCCCTGGTGCATCATGGGAAGTGCTGGGTCCAGCTGCTGACCCTGCAGTCTCAGCTATGGCTCACCTTGGTCCAGCTCGGCTTTCGAAGGTCCTGTCTGTGAAGATGGAGGGTCAGGGGATGGAGATCTTGTCCTTGGGTCTCCGGGAGAGGAAACACAGGCCTGTCCACCTATGGGGAGAAACTGTGTCCACATGGGCACTTACAGCCTCCCGAATCCAGCTCCCAGTGCCCCAGCTGCAGCCAGGGGCCATGTCCGGGAATCTTCCTTGCCCTGTATAGATCTCCTCTGGCCACCCCCTCGTTAGAGACCAAAATGCAGACTCCCCCGACTTTATTAGGGGTTAGCCCTTGTGCTCCACAGACTCTGGGGGAAGAAGCAGAAGTCGCACAGAGCTGCCCCATACAGGTGTCGAGGTTGGCACTGCACAAGAGGACTGCCCCATACAAAGCCTCCATCCTTAGTGTGGACAGAAGTCTTGAAACAGGTGAGCTCCTGCCCGTGGTCTGCTCGTGGGCCTGGGCACCCCTACACACACACCCCTGACATACCTGTGTCATTCCAGCAGCAGGGCCGTGTCCACCAGGCTCAGGGGATACCTCAAGGTCTCTTTGCTTGCCTGCAGCCCTAGGGCCTGCGCCTCCTCTCACCTGGGTCCCCATGGGTGGGTCCTGAGTCTGAACAGAAACAGCAGGAGTAATGGAGCTGGGCAGGGCCTGGCGAGGGTAGGTTGGGGCTGGGAATTCCCTCCCGGGCAGCAGCGGGCAGAGCACCAGCCTTGAGTCCAAAATGATTGCTTTTTAAAAAGACATATTTTATTGATCTGAGAGGCAGAGTGATATATAGAGAGAGTGGGGAGAGACCTTCCATCCCAAATGGGTACAAAGGCCAGGGTTGAGCCAGGTTGAAACCTGGAGCCAGGGACTACACCCAGGTATCCCACATGGGTGTAGGGGTTCAAGCACTTAGGTCATCATCTGCTACTTTTCTAGGAATATTGGCAGGGAATTGGATCAGAAGCAGAGCAGCCAGGACTTAAACTGACCCTCTTAAGGGAAGCCAACATCTCAGGAACCAGCTACACCTGCTGTGCCACCACGAGCACCCTGGAATCCAGAGTTAAAGCCCCCATTGTCTACTAGCCAAGCAGTCCCCATAGGAGGCCCAAAAAGGGCGGATGTTTTAGAACTCAGCCCCCCCTGTGGCCACTCCAGAATGCCCAAGGCCTCTCCTCCCCCCCTGCAGGGCTCCCTGCATGGCCAGCCCACACGCAGGGTGTCTGTTCCCCTTCCGGGAGCCCAGAGCTACTTTATTTATGATAGAGTCGAGGGGTGGGGCACCTCTGTCTAGACAGCCGCTGCTATCACTCAAGGCCATCCTGGAATGCGCCGAGCGAGGGCCATGCAGACGGCCCCGAAAGGAAGCCAGGCCGAAGGGTTGGGGCGGTTGGCCCTGTTTGTCCTGGACATGGGGACGTTTTCAGAGAAAACAGGAGTGATGTCAGCCCAGGAAGGTGTCCCCTGGCACACAGACAGCGGGGGGAGGTCACGGAAGCCACTCTCTGCAAAGCAGGAAGGGATGAGGGCCCCCCGGCCCAGGACAGGCTGTCCAGAACATCAGGGCTCTGTGTGCTGGGAGCTGGACTTCCCAGGATGTGGGGTGTACGGGTAGCCTCCCTGTCTCATTTCCGAGGCCAGCACCCATCACCCCAGCCAGCTGGGCTCCCTGGGGGTGCCAGGGCCTGGGGGAGAGCTCAGTCATCCCTTGCTGACGAGGGGTTCGTTTTCCACTCTTGCTTCGTTTCTTGGTTGGTACCTTGGGCGCTGGCTGTGTGCATACAGGCAGCAACTCGAGCCTTGTTTTAGACAGACAAAAGGGAGACTATAAAACTGTGCCCTATCCAATGTGGATGGAGAGACCGGGGCTTATGGGGCAAAGGTGGCTGGGCGCTGCAGTCCTCATCTCTTGCTCGTTCCAGCCCCTGCCCATGCACCTGTCCGCTATGCCCAGGATGACATCCCACTCTCCCCATGGACCTCCTCCCGTATCGCCTCCATCTCAGTCGTCCCTGCCGCTGGCAGGCTCCTGGAACCCCTGTGCAGAACCCTGGTGTCTTCCTGGAAGACCTGGGTGTGAGTGTGGGGTGGGAAGCCTGACAGATTTGACCTTGTGACTCCTGGCTGTGTGACCCTGGCCCATGCACCTGAGCTGCAGCAGTCTCTTGTGTGAAGCCGGGATGAACTTGGAGCCTCTGCCTCAGGTGAAGACTGCGGGTAAGAAGGCGTGTCATCTGTTACCGCCTTTCCACACTCCCTGAGGTGAAGGAGTTAAAAATGCTCCCGCATTGTACAAGAAGCAGTTTTTTGGAAAGTTCTCTCCACTCACCATGTCGGGGCCTGATTTCTGAGCTCCCAACAGAAGCGCCCATTCCCAGACGCAAGTCTACCCCACTTTGCTATGAACAAATGTGGTAGTAAGACACTGGGTGTGAATGGGTTCCGTAGCCTTTCAAGGCCCCACCCTAGGGCACCAGCTGCTCCCTGCAACACCATGAGTTGGCTGGAGAGCCCACTTATGCCCACTTTATGGAAGAGTCCGTTGAGGCCAAGACTAGGAAGGCAGCTGTTTGCAGCTCAGTGTCCACATCCCTGACCTCCTGAGCCCTGCTCTTTGTCGCCTGGCACAGCTGCAGGCTGCGACCAGCTTCACCCCAACAGCAGGCCAGCCTGGGAACTTTCTGGATTCCACTGTCATTTCTTGGCTGGCCCTAGGGAGAGGGTGACAGGACCCTGATCTTTTCTGTAGGGTTCAGTGTGAGGGGGTGTAGAGGGTCCAGGACTGCCACAGATGCGGGCTGGAGGGAGGAGGGGTCTCTGCTTGGGCACGAGATGCCAGGGTCCCCAAGGCCTGGGGGCTGCCCCTCCCCTCACTGCAGCCCTGACACAGGGGGTAGTTCAGGCTGGTGTGAACAGGGGATATTTTCCTTCCCAGTGGACAAGCAAGTCTGGCACACTCCAGAGGGGTGGGACACTCGGTCCACTTTGGCTTCCACGCGGGTCCTGGACTTGCACATGACCCAAGACCTGCCCCTTCCCAGAGAGGCCGAGATTCTGAGAAGCCCCTTCTGTGGCTTGGGGAAACCAGCGTCGGATCATTGGCCCCCCGGGTGGGGGAGGAGCTGAGAAACACCCCACAGTTGCGGTGAACCCCAATAGTCTGGTGCTGGGGAAAGTTTGGCCACGCTGCCGTGGCTGACCTGACCTGACCTAACACAGAGGCATCGAGTGGCAGATTAGTGTCGCTGGCGCCTCCCTGGGACTTCCCGGATTTGCTGGGATTTCCAGAGGGCTAGGAACCTTCCAGAAGTCCCTGGCTGAGCTGTGTTCTCAGCTCTGGTCCTCTGTGGTCTCACATGGTCCATCTAAAGAGGCTGGAATCAGGTGGCCAAAGCGGAATGAGCCAGAGGGACAAGGAGGGAAGAACAGGAAGGAAAAGAAGCAGGCCCTGCGGTGTGTGTGAGACACGCCCCGGGTCACTGGGTGCTTGGGGATTGCAGTGGCAGGATGGGCCTGCTCCCAAAGGGCCTAACAGCACTTTGCTGGGTGTCAGAGAGATGTCTAGCAGTCAGGACCACGCTGCCACCCCAGGGAGGCAGAGGCCCTCCTGGAGGCTGGCAGACTTGGGCTCAGCAGGAGGGAACCCAGCCTGGGTGCTGAACCCGCTGGGGCATGCTGAACTCCGGCAGGAGGCAGGCTGCCAACCAGTAAGCGAGTTGTAAAAATGAAGCTTAGACACAACAGCTGGCAGCAGCTTCAAATAGTTCTCTGTCTGAAGCGGGAGTTGCTTGTGGCTCCCCGATAAATCAAACCATGTGCATGGAGGAGCCTGGGGCCAACCCAGGCACCCCTGCTTGGCTTGGCCCCAGCTGCGCCTCTGGCCGCCCTGTGCTTTAAATAGCCCGGAGCTCACATTCCATTTCCTTGTACGATCAATTCAGAGCACCCAGCCTCCGGGCCAGCGGGAGAAGCCTCATGGATGCAGGCCTCATCCCTGGGTCCAAGATGCAGGCGCACAGTGCTGAGACTCTTCGGGAGCTGGGCGTGGGGGACACGGTGCCTCAGGCTCAGCCTCTGTTTCCAGGGATCTCTGAGCTAGGCCCTGTCAGTCTCCAGGAGCCACCTGCTGTAGCTGGTCAGAGGGGAGACAGACACAAAGAGGCAGGTCCTGTTCTGGCTCAAGATGAGCCCTGTGACTTACATGCCAATCCTGGCATCCACCTTGGAGAGCACAGATCCATTTCAAAGTGGCTCCGGCCAGGTGGGGCAGGGTACGAGGGGCCAGGGCACACAGGAAACAGCCCAGGCCTTCCTGCCTGTTGGGCAGCACCTGCTGCAGACCCAGGGACTGATTACTTTATACCCACATCACCCTAGGTGCGGCTGTCTCGGGGCACTCTGGGGTGTGCAGAGGGCCATATGGTGACCTGCAGAGGTGTTCTGACCCTGGAGCCTGTCGCCTGCTCTGGAGCCCTGACCCTGGGACCCAGGTCAGGAGAGAGGGTCTCAGCTGACGTCACAAGCTAAGGACCCAGAGAGGATCTTATCTTGGGTGATCAGGGTGGCCCTGACCCAGGGACAAATGTCTATAGGAGACAGACGTGGACACAGAGGGCAAGGTGTGTGAAGACAGAGGCAGAGATGGGAGACCTTCAGAGCTGGGGTCCACAGAAGACCTCACAGGGCAGTTCAGCCCTGACCACCTGCCCACACCTTGACTTTGTGCTCCGGACTTCCCGTGCATGTATTGTTTTAAGCCACCCCCTGAGCTGTGTGGCAACAACCCCGGCAATGCATGCCATGTGGGTGTTGGGGCAGAGAAGCTGAAAACACTGTCCCAAATCGCTAAGTTCCATGTCCCTGCAAGATGCAGGGAGAGGGCTAAGAGAGGGCCACATGGAGACGGCTGACAGGGCGGCAGAGACAAGCCGGGCTCTCCGGGAGCAGGGCACGGCAGCAGCTGCTGTGACCAGTCCCGCACAATGGCCACCCTGCGTCCTGCACTTGTCACATACGCTGACTCGCCCATCCTCACCAACACCCCATGAAGAAGGGATCGCACCTGGCAAAGACACAGGGACGCCACGGGGGAGGGTGTCGGAGGAGCTCCTCAAAAAGCTCATCCAAGTGGAAGAAGCCCGACATGAAGGACAGAGGGTCCACAGAGCAGGAAGGCAGGATGGTGGCTGCCACGGGCCGGGGTGGAGGGACCTAGAGAGGGACCGCTTCATGGCTGGGGGACCTTGTCGGGCATTGGTGGTGGTGACATTGCCCGCTGCTGTGGTTGTCCTACAGGCCACTGAATGGGACTCACTAGATCATGTGAGTTTCACGCAATTCCCAAGTAGAAGGGCAGGAAAAGAGCAGGCAGCCTGTGTGGAGGCCCTGGCATGCCAGGCCCCAAGCATGTAGGCCTCAGCACCCCTGGGCAGGTTAAACGTTGGTCCCATTTCACAGATGGGAATGGCAAGGCTCTGGAGCTTCAAGTTATCGACCCCACAGCAAGCAGGGGCTGGCTGGACCCTGATTCCTAGTAAAGCCACCCCAGCCCAGTAAGCCCCTTTGCAACTTGGCTGGGATTTGGTCTGCCGTGGGCATCCAAAACGCCAGGTGCTCCTATGCACCACGGGAGTTGTCAGAAAGGTGGAGGTGTCGGAAAAAAAAACTCTTTCTGGAGGTGGGGTCCAGGCTGGAGTGGGAAGAGGAATGGGCTGTAGAAGGGGACGTAGGAGCTGGGAGAGCCTGGCCCTGGGCAGGGAGGTCAGGAGGAGGTGGGACATGCTTGCTGTCAAGACTGGCTCCCGAGGGAGGGCCTTGCTGGGCCATGGTTACAGGTCAGTTCACTCCCCAGATGATGGCAATGACTAGAACTGGATCTATCAAAAAAACAGGAGCTTTCTGGAGATCTCCCACATGGGTACAGGAGCCCAAGCACTTGGGTCGTCCTCTACTGCTTTCCCAGGTACATTAGCAGAGAGCTGGATCAGAAGTGGAGCAGCTGGGACTTGAACTGGTGCCCGCATGGGATGCCAGTGCTGCAGGCAGTGGTTTTACCCAGCATATCACAGTGCTGGCTCCTGCTCTGTCCTTTCTTGAGATAAACCCTCTTATGTTGGTGGGGGGAAGCTGACATTGCCCAGGACCCTATGTGCTGGGGCTTCGGCATGTGCTGGGACAAAGCAGATGACGCCTGGTGGTCTCCAAGCATCTCCTACAGAATTGTGGACCAGTGGGAGTAGCAGAGCAACCCAGGACCCCTGGGTGTCTAAAGACGCAGGTTCCCAGGCCCCACCCACGGCCCTGCCTGGGATTTGGCAGACCCAGAAGAGGCTGAAGCTACGGCTGCCCATGGGGCAGAGCCAGGGCCAGGCCAGAGGTCAGTGTTTACCTTCTGTCCAGCCAGCTGCCCCAGCCTGGGCTTTCCCTTCAAGAACATTCTCTCTGCCCAGGAAAGTCATTATCAGACAAGCAGTCACAACAGCTGCTGTTTTCCGCCCCAGAAGAAAGGTTACGAAGAGAGTACAGGAGACAACGCTGAGGACCAAGAGTCCAGGATGGCCAGGCTATGTCCTGCTGTCGGCATCCAGGTCCCCAGAAACCCCAGGAGCACCGTGAGCAGCTTTCACGGGACAGGCTCGACCAGGGCATCATGTGTCGATCCTGCAGCTCGGCCCGCAGCTCATGGCTTCCTGCCTGGTTGCCATGGCCCCGAAGAGCAAACACAGCAAGCTCTTGGCCCCGGGCAGCTCATTTATTTCAAATATTCCTTGCAGCTGGAATCCAACCATGTTTGGGTGTCTGGACTGGAGCATGAACTAATTGCTCTGTCTTCGGCCCCCTCCCCAGCTCTCCCAGCATAGTTTATGGTTCAGTGGAGTTCCACATTCCTCATCCCGTGGCCACTGAGAAGGAGGAGGAGGAAGGGCAGCGGGGGCCTAGAGCTCTGGGCTCAGACAGGAGGATGCGCCCCATCTATGGCCAAGCCCCGAGGGCGGCTACCTGCTTGAAGGCGGGGGGGGGGGGGTGGTTAACTACAACCACATGGGCCAAGTCTGCACAGCCGGTTTTCTTAATCCCGCTCTCTCGACAAAAACTTCACTCCCCTAGAATCTTCCATGGCACTAAAGCCCTTGTTCTGCCTTTGCTCCCCCTGCCCACCACGCCTGACCCACTCCTCCCCTGCAACTCCCTCTCAGGGACACCGGTGTTCCAACAGCGACTCAAACATGAGCTTCAACTGAAGAATGACTTTAGACCACCCCTAAGGGTTCTTCCCCACCCCCAATCCCATCTTGATCCTTGCAAACCTGCCCTGGGAAGGAATGGTTTATTCGGAAGTTAGTGATGGAGATCAAAGTCCCAGAGCAGGAGCTGTACTTATGCAGACATGCCATCTTGCTGGGACCTTGCCCACCCACACCATGCTGCCCACTCACGAGGCAGCACTCCAGGGACAGCCATGGTCACACAAGTCTGGGCAGGGCCATAAGGCCAGTGCTGGAACCCAGGTCTGACTCAGACATTCCTGTGCTGCGCCACCAACGCAACCTGCAGGCCAAAGGGCTGACGCTGTCCCAGTGGTGAGTTGGGGGAGAACGCAGATCCCCAGGGATGTTGGTTCCACGCCTTTCATGGACTTCAACAAAGGCCACCCAGGTCAGGCTGCTGCCAGGCATCTAAGGGGGCCCATCGGGAGACTCCCAGAAGAAGGGACCTGGGCTTTGGTGGCAGAGTTCTGGGGCCCACAGACCAGGCACTCGTGCCAGCAGCCACTGGTCCTGATGCCCCTGGGGATGGAAGCAGCTCTTGCTCAAGTGGTCACAAACCACGTGGATCGCTTTGACAGACTTTGTTTGTTGCTCCTCTAAGCCACACTTCCCCATGCTCTCTGCTGGGAACTCTCACCTCAAGGGCAGGCGGAAGAGCTCCAGTCAGCTGGAGCTCTTGGCGGCTGTGAGCGTGAGCAGAGACTGTACGCTGGATGACATCATGGCCGCCAGCTGGGGGAAGCGGCACCCTCCAGGAGGCCGAAGACGGAGGAGGTCCAGGAGCCTGGCACAGGGTCCAGGAGGTCCAGGCACAGGGTCGTGGCACGAGCTCCTGGCTTCAGATGAAGGTGCCAGATCCTTAGCCGGACAGATCCCAAAGAGGGAACCAGGAGAGCGTTTGCTTCCCGTGTCAGCGGTGGGATCCCTTCCCTTCCCTGGCTCTGGGTCTTGTTACAACCAGCTGGGGAAGGCAGAGCGGGTGAGGCTGTCAGCTCAGACAGGTGCAGTGGTCTGCCCACCACCACCAGCAGGTGAGGGGCAGGACCAAGGACCAAATCCAGGTGTGGCCCCCCGCCCCCTGCCAACTCTACTGAGCAAGGCCACAAAGCCAATGTCTTTCCAATAAAAATACATTTTTCTTCCCTAAAAAAAAAAAAAAAAGCACCACCTTGCACTTGGCAGTGAGGATGCACAGACCAGGGCTGAGCCAAGGTTGGAGGCTGGACCAGGGACACCCAGTCCCTCCCCCAGCCCCTCCCCCAGCCCCTCCCCCAACACACAAAGGAGAGACTCAACAGCGCCGCTGTACTTGAACAAATGATGTTCCTTTATTGGGTTACTGACTCTTACCAACCGTCATTAGCTAGAACTGTACAAGCCACAAGGCTCTGGGCTGATAGGAAAGAAGGTTGGGTCTGGGGGCAATGGCCCTGGTGTCCCTGGGGGACGATGGGGTCAAGGCCATAGGCTGTGATGGGCACAGGTGGTGGAAACGCGAGCCACCCTGAGGCAGGGGCCAGGCTGGCCAGGCTCAACGTCCGACAGGCCAGGATTCCTGTCCTGAAAGGGAAAAATCCCTTAAGACACTAAGGGGGGGATTAACATCCCTCACCCAATCTTGGCACCAATTGTGTGCTTTAAAAAATATATATACTTCACTGGAAAAGTCTTTTTTTTTTTTAAAGTAACCTACAGCAGCTGTTGAAAACAAAACTCTTACAAATATATATGTATATATATATATATATTAGACATTTAAACAAATAAAGTTATCCATTGTACCTGTGTAGAAGTGAATTGAAGGCAGACTTGATGACAGAAGGAACAATGTGGTGGCCAGGCTAGGGGGTACTGGGGATGGAACTGGCAGGACAGAACACTACCCGCCCCCGGCTGCCCCAAGCCACCCCTCCTGAGCAGGCTCTGCTGGCTTCCTCCTGAAGTCTCTCCCTGCCTCTGGTGTCTCAGGCTGGGGACCCATTCAACTCCCCCCCTCTTTCTGGGGCTCCCCCTCCTGGGATCCCCCAGAACATGTGAGATGCACTTGGGAAATCTCATTTGCAGAGACGCAAATGCAGCGCCCAAGCAGCAGCACCTGTGACCAGAGAACTTCCACTGTGTGCCGAGCTGTTCCGATTCCAGAGGCTGAGAGGCTGCCTGGAGCCCCCCGGGAGTGTCCAGCCCTCTGCCGCAGGCTCCCTCAACTCTCAGATTGGAGGCAAATTCTCACACACACCCTCGGGCCCAGACATGCATGTGCATGTGTGCCACAGGTGTGGCCCTGGACAAGGACAGGCGAGGCACGTACATCCTAAGGAAAGAGGCAGGTGGGAGAAAAGCAACAGAAATTGCCGGCACACGGCGACCAAAGCATGGGTTTCTGTCCATGTGAAATAAATAACCAACCTCTGTTACTGCTGCCAGAATAAATACGGGGACAGGGGCACTGACAGCTGGGATTGGGGCTCATGTGGCCACGGAAGGTCTCTGTTCCAGCTTCGGCCTGAGTGTGCCAGGTGCCTCTGTGGATGGCCCGGGCATCCCCGGCACAGCGTGCCCCTTCTCGAGCACCATGAGCATCCTGGCGTCTGCTCCCCAAGCTGGAGCATCACCTCCCATCACCCTGGGAACCCCAGCCTGACCCCAAGGGTGTGGGGAGCCCCGGTGCCCACCCGACAGCAGACTGGAGTGCCATGTAGGGCTTGGGTAGGTGTTTATTCTCGGATTCTTTCTCACATGCAGGGACACTGCCTCCAGCCAGTGTCGGGAGGCGGGTGGGGGAAGAGGAGCCTGCGTCACCATCGGTCCAGGGCCAATGATACAGCCAGGGAGGATGAAGAGGGGCGGGAACGTCTGTCCAGGGCTGCAACTGGCAGTTCCAGGTGCAGGCACAGTGGCCCTGGCAGCCCCGGCGGCTCAGTGAGTTGGCACCAGGTGGCTGTGGAGGTGGCGGTCCCAGGGTGCGGCATCACTGGTAGAGGAGGTAGGCCTTGAGGGAGGCTGGCAGCGGTAGCGTGTGGATGGCACCCAGGCGCTCCTTGCCCAGGGCCAGGCGCACCGAGCGCCGGCAGAGATCCATTAGCGGCAGCGGCTCAGCTGGGGAGAGAGAGAGGAGCTTTTTTAATGGTTCAATTGACTAATCCCCCCCGCCCCCTTGTAAGTGCTGGGATCCTGCAAGAATACTGATTTGTATCCCAGCTGCTCCACTTCCCTTCCAGCTCCCTGCTTGTGGTCTGGGATAGCAGCAGAGGATGGCCCAAAGCCTTGGAAACTGAACCCATGTGGAAGACGGGGAAGAAGCTCCTGGCTCCTGGTTTTGAATCGACTTTAGATTGGCTCAGCTCTGGCTATTGTGGTCATTTAGCGAGTGAACCAGCAGATAGAAGTTCTTTCTTTTATATCTGTGTAAATCTGCCTTTCTAATAAAAATAAATGAATCTTAAAAAGAAAAGAAATGAAACAAAACTGAGAGCCAACTCAGAGTCAGGCCCTTTGGAAAATCCTAGATAGCACGGGTGCTTAGTAATTTACTGTTGGTGACTTAATTACCAGAGATGTTGCTGTGGTCACACCCATTTCACAGATGAGGAAAACTGACGGATGCAGTCCAAACACCGTGCCCAGCATCACGAGGCTATAGGAGTTGGAGCTGGAATTTAAGTCTTGCCCATCCAAGCTCCTTCCCTACCGGGCCATGCCACTGCCCCATCCAGAGGAGCAGTGCCAGCAGAGTGTGCCAGTCTGGGGCCCGCGGGTGCCGGCTCCCCCAGCACATGCCTTGCAGGCTTCCACAAAGCAACATGTTGTGATCCAAGAGCTCCTGAATGCCAAGGCACAGAGCAAGATGTACTCAGGTTAGGGCAGGGCTCTAAGGCAGGCGGTGCCTTGCCAGCAAGCAGTATTGCCCGTGAAGATCTAGCAGGGAATGGCCCAGAGGCACCCATGGCAGGTCACAGGCCGTGCGGGAGCCCTGGGGACCACGGCAATCAGCATGGTTGTAGCTGTTGTGGCGGTCCAGGCCACCTCCTGCCCACACAGCAGGGAAGAAACACTGCCCCCCCCCAATAGAGTGGTTGCAGGCGGCAGCCCACTCCCCACCAGAGGGGCTAGCCTTGCTGCCCAGACAAGGCTCGGCTCAGCCTGCAGCTGGGAGACGCAGCCAAGGACCGGCTGTGTCCTCCTCGGCTCTCTGGGGGTGTGGCAGGTCCCCCCCTGCCAGCCTCCCCCAGGGGAGTCTCTCAAGGCTCTTCTCGCTAACCAGGTGCAGGCCAGTGTGCCTGGAAGTGCTTGGGGCCAGTCGCCAGGGTTCTGGGGTGGAAGGAAATGACCTACGTCTTAATCCCTCGTCTTCCCTTAACCATGAGACAAGACCACAACATGGGAAAGCCATTTCACACCACCAACAAAGTGGAATGAAGTTTTCTCATGTTCACCAGTGGGCCTTAAAAGGGTTAATAGGCAGGAGGCCCGCGTGGTGGGACAGTGGGTCAAGCTGTGGCCTGTGAGGCCACTGGCATCCACAGCAGCACTGATTTGAGAGCAGGATGCTCTACTTCCGGTTCTACTCCCTGCTCCTGCCCCTGGGAAAGCAGCAGATGCTGGCCCAAGCCCTTGCAGCCATTGGGAAGATCTCTCTCAAATAAAATACACCTTTAAAAAACCAAAGATTTATTTTTATTTGAAAGAAAAGGCTGAGTTACAGAGAAAGGAGAAAGACACAGAGAGATTTTCCATGTGCTGGTTCACTCCCCAAGTGGCTGCAGTGGCCGGAGCCTGGCCTGTCCAAAGCCAGGAGCCAGGAGCTTCTTCCAGGAAGCAGGGGCTCAAGGATGTGGGTCATCTGCTGCGTTCCCAGGAACATTAGAGGGACCTGGATTGGAAATGGAGCAGCTGGGTCTTGACCTGACACCTGCATGGCCTGCAGTCCCACAGGCAACGGCTTAACAAACTATGCCACGGAGTCAATCCCGTAA